>NC_058084.1:6720347-6972847 GCF_014858855.1 Bufo gargarizans
ACCTTAATGGAGTTCTGGCTTTTCAGTGCACATGGGATCTTCCTCTGTTTCTGAATGAGCTCAGAGGCCTGGAAAACATAATACATTGTATTATTTAAAGAGTACCTCCAACCAAAGAGGAAACCTCCTTTTGACTGTGCTCCTGACTACTTCTGAGCATTAACCGTGTGCAGTCTTTCTACATTCCAGACATTTGCTAGTTTCAGTTTCTTATATAAAAAGAGGCTTCTTGCCGTCAGCCACGTTCCGTCCAGCCCTGCCGGCCAGGCCAAGCATACTAGGTCTGTCAACGCTCTTCCCTAAGCCAAGTACCAAGTAGTGTTGTTTTGGAGGGTGGACTCTGCTAAATGCCTGGTCCCCAGAGTAGCTCCAGCGCCTGCTGCAGTCACCCAGGTCTGGCGGCTGCAGGGTCGTGCAGGTAACCTCCATGATAACTATTCATAGTTAGACAGTGGAGCTCCCCAAATCATACGCTTAACAGAGTCCTGTGATGGTGGCCACAGAATGACATTGATCACCCACAGGCTATTACTGCATCTGGAATAGCATAGCATACTATATTACTCCATACATTTTGTAGAGCTATACTGACGTATAAAGACCAGATGGAGGCCAAAAGCTAATTCTTTTGGCCTCCATATGTTGATAGAAGGATATGGAGAAACCATGTATGTCAGGAGCGTTCCTGGCGGTGTAGGTGAATATAATATAGGGGCACATTTATTTGCATTTTAGACGCCGGTCTTAAAGAATACCTGTCACCTCTCCTGACATGCCAGTGTTAATACTTTCATGCATTCCCCATGTAATAACAATTCTGGAGCCTCTATTCTTATGGCTCTATGTTGTGCCAGGCCTTTATTATTTCTACTAGAAGTTATGAATGTATTGCTAGCAGTCTGCAGTAAGGGTACAGAGGGGAGGTAACCAGTTGGGGGAGGTGTCCGTGCACAGTCTGAAAATGGCAGCACTGATTGGATAGAGTGAGTCTATGCAGGGACCCCCCCCCCCCCCCCCCCTAACTGGACACCACCCCTCTGTACCCTTACTGCAGACTGCTAGCAATTCCTTCATAACTGCTAGTAGAAATAATAAAGGAATGGCACAACATAGAGCCATAAGAATAGATGCTCCAGAATCGTTATTACATGAAGCTATTAAAACAGACATGTCAGGAGCGGTGAGACGTCCTCTTTAATAAGCCCTGCGCTGGTGGTGGATCGCCATAGTTATGTAATATCGCCGGCTTCTTCATCCACCGACCGCCAATTCTGAATGTAGGCCGGCTTCCTTGCCGTCTTACATTTTGACCATTTTATATGCCTAAATCAGCGGTAGAAATTGAGAATGAGATGGGCCTGCCAGCCCATCCTCTTCCCTGCCCACGCCATGCCCACTTTTTTAGACCTGGCATGAGCGGGGAAGAAGTTGCAGATCCTGCCACAACATGGTGTGGGACAGAATCTGTGCCAGATATATGCCACAAAGGTGGCGTATATCTGTTCGTAAATTACCCCCATAGTCCTTGCCAACAGTTACAGGGTAAGATCACACAAAGTGTGGTCCGATACAAGGCGCTGTGAGGCTGCGGCCGCACAGAGAAGCGGGAAATCACTGTTGGCATGCCGTCTTACCACAAATAAGCGCGGTTTTCAAAATCGGTGCAAATGGCCAGGTGACGTGCTTTTTCACTGCTTTACATCTTGCGCCACTCCTGCAATTATGAACCTACATGTCCTAATGTTCTACGCAGACAGCAATGGCATGCTGAGAGTTGTAGTTTTCCTGCAGCTGGAGTATAACGTGAACCCATAAGCAGGTAAATATATAAAAATGACATAACTAGTAAGTGTGAAGATAGAGAACTTGTGCACATGGCCAGAGGTGTGAATCAAAGCTCCTGGGCCTCAGTGCAAAATCTGCAACAAGTGCCACTTATAATACCGCACACCTTCCAACCGTCCCGTTTTGCGCTGGATTGAAACGGGTTGCCACATGGGCGGGGCTTATGCAAATTTGCATTAAAAGCTCCTGGGCTGAGCTTAAACATTTCTTGTGAACTGTGGCGGAGGCAAATGTTGGGAGGTATGATGCTGTTATCTTCTAACTTGCCACAGAGTCCGTTGTGCCCTTGTAGGCACGGACGCGACTGCTATCTCTGCACCATGGCGGCTCAGCATGCTGGGGGAACGTTTCAGTGTGCAGAGGAGTTAGGGGGTTATTTACTAACAGAAATACGTCTATATTAGGTGTATTTCTGGCGTAGATTGTGGGGCGTAAAGGTTCTTTGCGCCGCAATCTGCAACTTTTCCTTACTCACAACAGGTCTACAAAAGTGGGCAGGGAAAGGGGCCCGTCTCATTCATCATTTTCTACGCTTGTTTAAGGCGTGGAAAATGGTCTAAATCTAAGCGAGCAAGGGAGCTGGCGTAGATTTAGAAGTGGCGGTGGATGCGCTGAAGTTATGTAGAGGCCGGCACCTCAACATAACTTTGGCGGATCCACCGCCTTATTAAGATCGGCGTCTAAAACGCCGGTCTTAATAAATGACCCCCTTAGTCTCATAATACAGTATCTTGGATGTTTGGATATTTGAGACAAACGCTGGCTTATGAACGCATTCAAAGGGTTACTGACTTTAAACAGCCCGTCTCGTTACCCATTTGCACTCTTGTCGTTACTTTTCCGTTTTTCAATTTTTTTTATTTGCGGCTAATAAAGTGAAGTGCTGCGTTGCGTGCGGTTTACAGGCTAGTGTGCGTAGGGATTAGGAGGGCTGATGATGAGGAAAACGTCTGTGCTTCTCGGACTCCAGGATAATGGCTTGGGATAAATTATGGATGGGGCCCAGTTCTTAGGGCTTGGATCAGATGTTCACCACCCCGGGAGACGGAGAATTCAGCCATTACTGACTAATAAGAGATACCAATTTATGTCTACGGGTCTATTCACACCTAGATGTTACATGCGCCATTTCTATCCAAATAATGGGGCAAGTTTACTAATCAATAGTTTTGTGTTTTCCTTCAGTGGTATAAAAAACGCCATACGACGCTGTTCCAACGTGTTTAGCGCTAGACATGTTATTTTTCAGCTGCAGATCCACTGATCTCTGGCCTCCACTTCCTCCATCCAAGATGGCCGCGCCGCTTCTCAGACTGGCCGGTTCATACTGTGCATTGGGTCGTCCAAGACGCTCCCTGCTCTTGGACTGGACAGCACCTCTCACGTGAGCCGTGCCGGCCAATCCAAGGGCAGAAAGAAGTGTCTTGGACTACCGAATGCACCAGGCAGTCTGAGAAGCGGTGCGGCCATCTTGGATGACAGAAGTGGAGCCAAGGAATCGGCAGATCTGAAGCTGAAAAGTAACATCTGGCCACATGGAAAAAAACTCAAAGTAAGGTAAAAACACTGAATCATCTTTTTCTACCGTATTCAACAAGGGAAGCAGGAAAGTGGAACACTGCTTGCCAAGGGTCTGGCTTAAAGGGGTTGTCTCACGTCCGCAAATGGCATTTATCATGTAGAGAACGTTAATACAAGGCACTTACTAATGTATTGTGATTCTCCATATTGCCTCCTTTGTTGGCTTGATTAATTTTTCCATCACATTACACACTGCTCGTTTCCAGGAATTACGACCACCCTGCAATCCAGCAGCGGTGGTCGTGCTTGCTCTCTACAGGAAAAAGCGCCAGCCTCTCCAGCGGTCAGGACCGTGGGAAGGCACATAGGCACGCATGCGCAGCAGCCCCCATCCCAGCCACCTCGAATGTGTGCTGCAGCGGTGGCGGTAACCCCTGGACACGAGCTGTGTATAATGTGATGGAAAAATGAATCAAAGCAGCAAAGGAGGCAACATGGACAATCACAATACATTAGTAAGTGACTTGTATTATAGGGGTTATCCGAGACTAAAACATGACCCCCATATGCCCGGACCCTCACACTGAATCTACTTACCTGGCTCCCCACACCACTCCCGCTCCCCGCACCGCCACTACTGCTTCTCCCTGTGCGCGGATTAAAACATCCGGTGTCAGGGGGGAGCAGCCAATGGCAGGCGGTGACGGAGACGAGCCCCCCCCTAGCGTCACCACTTGTCTTTTTTTTTTTTTTTTTTTTTGTATTGTTTATATTGCTCGTCCAATAGTCCAGAATATCTGATGATCTGATGGATGCTAGATTAAAGAGGCTTTACTGTCTGTCTATCCATATTATTACATCCATTGCACTTCCGCCGCAGCTGTACAGCCCATTGGCAGCAAATATCATCATCTGATGCCATGTCAGGATGGCTGACCCCTGCTAATAACCTGGGGGGGGGGGGGGGTAGGGACTCAGCGCCAGTGTGAGGCAGGAAAGGAGCTGATGTTTTATGGCTTCTTAAGTGCAGCAGGACTCTGATGAATCGGCGGCTGCTTAGCATGGATGACAAGTTGGAGATTTACTACTCCTGTCCACGGCCGTTACATAATACATTGGAAAATCCTGCCCCTGAAGCGCACAGGTAACACCGCAATCAATACAAACACGGCAGCCTCTGGGGACGCAGCGCATACAGTTATTACTTTCCAGGAAGGCAATCGGAGAGCGGGGGAGATTACAAAGCGACCAAATATATCACTCAGAATATTGTGGCGCTGAAGGGTCAGGGCCACTCTCATGCCGCCTATTAAAGGGCTAGTCTAATTCAGAACACCCATTTTCATACACCTTGTGCATATAAATAAATTCCTTCAGGACCCTGTAATTTTCCATTTTTGAGTTTTCATTTTTCACTTCCAGCCTTCCGGAGCCATACGTCCATAGCCGTATGAGGGCTTGTTTTTTGTGAGACAGGTTTTATTTTCTAATGGCCCAATTTAATATGATATAGGATGTAGTGATTCTGATAGGAGGACAGAGGAAGACCCCTCCCTCTAACCTTTCAGATGCCCCAATTTCTATTGTCAGCTGTATTACCCAGGCGGCACCTGCCATGTATGGAGCAGGTTCAGCTCATGAGCCCGCTACATAACCCGCACACGTATGTATCCATCATTAAGGAGTTAAGTTGCTCAATTCAGTTTAGATTTTGTTAAAAGGGGTCTTTTGCATTTTGAAATGGAGACCCATAAGCAATGATCTAGATGGGATGACAATTTCTAATACATGCTCTGGTCTAAGAAGCATGTCCCAGATGTTCAGGAGAGAAAGTGCTCTGCTACGTGCACAAGAACCAGAGACCGGGGGATGTCCAGGGAGCACTTAACTACTGCTCCACTGAGGGTCCTCCAATGTGATCGGGGCTGGACAGCAGATGCAAGGAATAGGCAGGATAGGGAACAGATGCCTCCTGTGTCTAAGGCCTCTTTCACACGAACGTGTGCGCCCCGTGCAGTGCTGCGGCACGCAAATTGCGGGCCGTAATGCACGAACAGCAACCGTGGGGCAGCCGCAGCGGATCGTGGACCCATTCACTTTAATGGGTCCGCGATCCGCATGTTCCGCAAAAAGATAGGACATGTTCTATCTTTTTCCGGAACGGAAGTACGGGGCGAAACCCCACGGAAGCACTCCGTAGGGCCTCCGTAAGGTTCCGTTCTGTGCTTCCGTTCCGCATCTCCAGATTTGCGGATCCATTTAAGTGAATGGGTCCGCATCCGTGATGCGGAATGCCCACGGAACGGCGCCCGTATATTGCGGATCCGCAAATGCGGTCCGCAATGTGGCCACGGAGCGCACACTTTCGTTCGTGTGAAAGAGGCCTTAGAGAGATGTATCTTACTACCACTTGCTCCAACCTAAAACTACCACCACTAACAACTGGAGGTCCTGGAATACTGACCCAATGACTCCTGGAACCTAGGCTTCTAGGATCATAGCCTTACTTGTGTATGGTTATGATATTAGAAGTTCTGAGGTGTTCTATGGTTCTCCCTGTGTACGACGCTCCCTGGGAAAAAGTATGCAAAGCTCTCTTTCAGAAGGAAGAAAACTGCCTCTCTGGTGCCACCTATAGGTAGCATCGCTGTACGTGATATCAGTATACATCGCTGCAGGTACCTTCGGCATAGTGACCACTAAATGCCCCGTGGTTTGCGACCTCTTGGCACTGCTGCTGTCGGGCTTCACTTCTTCAGGAAGGACAAGCTGAAAGGGCTGGAAGAGAAAACAAACCAACATGAAGGTCAAGGATATTTGAGAACAGAGCATTGGTGAGGGTCCTGGAGCTAGGAAACCCCCATCACCAGGATGAAGGAGCCGCGTCTTATCTGGACACAAGGCTTACCAGCATAACTCCAGCATAAGGCCTTGTTCACACAGTCAGTGTTTGGTGAGTGATTTTCATCAGTGATTTTGAGCCAAAACCAGGTGCAAATGTTCCAATATACATTATCTCAGTGCAGGCTCCGCTCCTGGTTTTGGCTCACTATGGCCGAATGCACAAGGCCGTGTTCCGTGGCCGAGAGCGGTCCGTGGTATGCCGGGCTGGATTCCTGTTCAGAGCAGGAGCGCACGGCGTCATTGGTTGCTATGACGCCGTGCGCTTCATGTTGCCGCTGCTGTACAGTAATACACTCGTATAATGTATTACTGTAGTGCAGCGGCGGCATGAAGCGCACGGTGTCATAGCAACCAATGACGCCGTGCGCTCCTGCTCTGAACAGGAATCCAGCCCGGCATACAACGGACCGCTCTCGGCCGCGGAACACGGCCTTGTGCATTCGGCCTATCACTGATGAAAATCACTGCCCAAAACAATGAAGGTCATTTACGAAAATTTTTCGCCGGTTTATGGTGTAAAAATGTCAAATGACCCCCTTTTTTCAATTTTTTTAACCCCTGTGCAACAATAGTTTGTTACATGGGCGTTTGCAGTGCGATCGACACATAGGAGTGTCGAGCAGGTGTCAGGGTTGTGCAAGAGGCTGCAACTTCGGCCCCCGACAAATTTACTAACATTTACGCCTGTCGTGAAGCTGGTCCTTGTAAATGGCCCCCAATGACTGTGTGAATAAAGCCTAAGCAGATCTGTTAAACCAAAGGGGTATGTTGCACTGCAGCCCCTTCACTCAAAGCCCCTCCACATTTTCAGTGTTTTTTTGTCTTATAACCTTTGTAATAGACGAACGTGTGCGCCCCGTGGCCGGCCTGCAAAACACGAACACCGACCGCGGGGCAGCCGCAGCGGATCGCTGACTCATTCACTTTAATGGGTCCGCGATCCGCCTGTTCCGCAAAAAGATAGGACATGTTCTATCTTTCTGCGGAACGGAAGTACGGGACGAAACCCCACGGAAGCACTCTGTGGTGCTTCCGTTCTGTGCTTCCGTCCGCATCTCCGGATTTGCGGACCCATTGAAGTGAATGGGTCCGCATCCGTGATGCAGAATGCCCACGGAAGGGCACCCGTGTATTGCAGATCTGCAAATGCGGTCCGCAATACGGCCACAGAGCGCACACGTTCGTGTGCAGGAGGCCATATGCTGTTTTGTGGACATTTTAAAGCCTATGGGACAAGATTCCAGACTACATATATGTATGCTTCTTTTTAAAAAAAAATTAAATAAAATGGCAACAAAAAGCCACAAAAAACGTAACTTTAATAATTTGCTACATACGTTATGCCATCTATTAGAGCCATTAAATTCATCTAACCAATACCGGCCACGGTCCCCATGCTTACTGCACTTCTTTTATTACCATAATGCCAATTTCATTTCCACAGAGGGGAAAATCTGCGGCTGTGCGAGATGCTGTGTGCAAATATCACGGAAACTCAATGTGGGTGGATTTCAAAATGGCAAACGGGCCAAAATCCAGATGAAATTCCAATGCAAACCGCAGCATCTAAGTTGTTGGAGACAGTGAGGTGGCTCTCTTTCTTACCCCGTTACTATTTACCCATTGATGCAATCGCGCGGTGCCAAGGGGTGTCATGGCAGCCTGGGGCCTAACGTGTCTAATGGCCTCCAAGTCTGCCATGTGCCATGTCTATTAGGGCCTAATAGGCATTACTCTGATATAATACACTGCCATACAGAAACATTACAGTGTATTATATGGGGGATAAGAGAATCACAAGAGTTGGGACAGAAGAACTAGAAACAAAAAGGAAAAAATAAGAAAAGAAAAGTGAAAAAAAATGAAAGTACTTTATTTTTTTATCAAAATACTGTAATGACCTGTGCATCACTTGTCCAATACGATGAACATTGAAAAAAAAACAAAAATGCTAAAATTGCAGTTTTTTTGTTCATTCTACCTCCTTAGGCTACTTTCACACTTGCGGCAGAGGAATCCGGCAAAACGTATGCCAACTGACTGCATTTTAAGACTGATCAGGATCCTGATCCGTCTCACAAATGCATTGCAAGAATGGATCCGTCTGTCCGTTTGTCATATGGACAAACAGATCCGTTTTGATTTTTTTTTTCCATTTTTTTCGGTCTGCGCAGCAGTGTTCGCCAGCGAACACATGCGGGCGACCATCTTCAGTAAGGTAGACTCACCCATCCAGCGATCCACAGGTAAGCCCTTACCTGTGCCGGGAGCCGGTCTGAAATCAAATGCAGTCACCGGGAGCGGGCAGTTCCGAGAACAGCCCAATGAAGGCCCCCGGCTGCTGTCCTCTGAACTTTCAGACCGGCTCCCGGCCAGGGCTTACCTGAGCATCGCCGGACAGGTGAGTCTACCTTACTAAAGATGGCAGCCCACCTGTGTTTGCTGGCGAACACTGCGAACTGACCATCACTAATCCTGATGCATCCTGAACAGATTGCTCTCCATTCAGAATGCATGGGGATAAAACTGAGCAGTTCTTTTCCGGTATTGAGCCCCTAGGACGGAACTCAATGCCATAAAAGAAAATAGCAAGTGTGAAAGTACCCTTAAAAAAAACAAAAAGTGACGGCACGTCACTGGGCCACGTGCCAAATGAGTGGCAGGTCACCGCTGCAGCCAATCACTGGATGGATCACGTGGCGCCTGTCAACAGGATGCCGATGCCACAGCATTGCGGCGCTGCAGATACGGCGGAGGGTCGACCACTCTCTGAGTCCGGGAAAACCCCTTTAATGTAATTATACTGACCCACGCGGTGGACGTCATGAAGACAAAACCCAACAAACTATAGCATAATTGTTAAATTTTTTCACGCCATTGCTCCCCAAAAAACATTTAAATAATATGTTACCGGTATATAGAAAATTGTAATCGTTCCTTATCTCAGATACAGCCGGCAGCTCTTCTACCCGCCATTTACACAAGGCAGATCTGCAGGTCATAATATCTGAAGCCACTTTAAAGGATCTAACATTGCAGTTTGAAAAGCATAGAACACGGACGATGGAAATGATGGCGGCAGCAGAGGAACAGTGTGCTGATCTTGTGGGAGGCAGCGACCTGTCCACAGGAGACCGGAGACCAGAGGGGGGCTGCGGTCTGAGACTTAGGCCTCTTTCACGCGGCCAGTGCGGGAAACATGTGCGGGTGCGTTGCGGGAACACCCGCGATTTTTCCGCGCGAGTGCAAAACCTTGTCATGCGTTTTGCACTCCCGTGAGAAAAATCGCGCATGTTTGGTACCCAAACCCGAACTTCTTCACAGAAGTTCGGGCTTGGGATCGATGTTCTGTAGATTGTATTATTTTCCCTTATAACATGGTTATAAGGGAAAATAATAGCATTCTGAATACAGAATGCATAGTCAAATTGCGCAGGAAGGGTTAAAAAAAAAATAATAATAATTTAACTCACCTTAATCCACTTGCTCGCGTAGCCCGGCATCCTCTTCTGTCTATATCTGAGCTTTGTGCAGTAACAAGGACCTTTGGTGACGTCACAGTCATCACATGATCCATCACCATGGTAAAAGATCATGTGATGGATCATGTGATGACTGTGACGTCACCACAGGTCCTGTTACTGCACACAGCTTAGATGAAGACAGAAGAGATGCCGGCTGCGCGATCAAGTGGACTAAGGTGAGTTAAATTATATATTTTTTTTTAACCCCTCCAGCGCTATTGTACTATGCATTCTGTATTTAGAATGCTATTATTTTCCCTTATAACCATGTTATAAGGGAAAATAATAATGATCGGGTCTCCATCCCGATCGTCTCCTAGCAACCGTGCGTGAAAATCGCACCGCATCCGCACTTGCTTGCGGATGCTTGCGATTTTCACGCAACCCCATTCATTTCTATGGGGCCTGCGTTACGTGAAAAACGCAGAATATAGAGCATGCTGCGATTTTCAGGCAACGCACAAGTGATGCGTTAAAATCACCGCTCAAGTGAACAGCCCCATAGAAATGAATGTGTCGTATTCAGTGCGGGTGCAATGCGTTCAACTCACGCATCGCATCCGCGCGGAATACTCGCCCATGTGAAAGGGGCCTTAGGCCTCGTTCACACGTCAGTAAACCACGTGGGGTCTCACATATAGCACATACAGCACAGACCAAAAGTTTGGACACACCTTCTCATTCAAAGAGTTTTCTTTATTTTCATGACTATGAAAATTGTAGATTCACACTGAAGGCATCAAAACTATGAATTAACACATGTGGAATTATATACATAACAAAAAAGTGTGAAACAACTGAAAATATGTCATATTCTAGGTTCTTCAAAGTAGCCACCTTTTGCTTTGATTACTGCTTTGCACACTCTTGGCATTCTCTTGATGAGCTTCAAGAGGTAGTCACCTGAAATGGTCTTCCAACAGTCTTGAAGGAGTTCCCAGAGATGCTTAGCACTTGTTGGCCCTTTTTCCTTCACTCTGCGGTCCAGCTCACCCCAAACCATCTCGATTGGGTTCAGGTCCGGTGACTGTGGAGGCCAGGTCATCTGGTGCAGCACCCCATCACTCTCCTTCATGGTCAAATAGCCCTTACACAGCCTGGAGGTGTGTTTGGGGTCATTGACCTGTTGAAAAATAAATGATGGTCCAACTAAACGCAAACCGGATGGAATAGCATTCCGCTACAAGATGCTGTGGTAGCCATGCTGGTTCAGTATGCCTTCAATTTTGAATAAATCCCCAACAGTGTCACCAGCAAAGCACCCCCACACCATCACACCTCCTCCTCCATGCTTCACGGTGGGAACCAGGCATGTAGAGTCCATCCGTTCACCTTTTCTGCGTCGCACAAAGACACGGTGGTTGGAACCAAAGATCTCAAATTTGGACTCATCAGACCAAAGCACAGATTTCCACTGGTCTAATGTCCATTCCTTGTGTTCTTTAGTCCAAACAAGTCTCTTCTGCTTGTTGCCTGTCCTTAGCAGTGGTTTCCTAGCAGATATTCTACCATGAAGGCCTGATTCACACAGTCTCCTCTTAACAGTTGTTCTAGAGATGTGTCTGCTGCTAGAACTCTGTGTGGCATTGACCTGGTCTCTAATCTGAGCTGCTGTTAACCTGCGATTTCTGAGGCTGGTGACTCGGATGAACTTATCCTCCGCAGCAGAGGTGACTCTTGGTCTTCCTTTCCTGGGGCGGTCCGCATGTGAGACAGTTTCTTTGTAGCGCTTGATGGTTTTTGTGACTGCACTTGGGGACACTTTCAAAGTTTTCCCAATTTTTCGGACTGACTGACCTTCATTTCTTAAAGTAATGATGGCCACTCGTTTTTCTTTACTTAGCTGCTTTTTTCTTGCCATAATACAAATTCTAACAGTCTATTCAGTAGGACTAGCAGCTGTGTATCCACCTGACTTCTCCACAACGCAACTGATGGTCCCAACCCCATTAGGCAAGAAATCCCACTTATTAAACCTGACAGGGCACACCTGTGAAGTGAAAACCATTTCAGGTGACTACCTCTTGAAGCTCATCAAGAGAATGCCAAGAGTGTGCAAAGCAGTAATCAAAGCAAAAGGTGGCTACTTTGAAGAACCGAGAATATGACATATTTTCTGTTTTTTTCACACTTTTTTGTTATGTATATAATTCCACATGTGTTAATTCATAGTTTTGATGCCTTCAGTGTGAATCTACAATTTTCATAGTCATGAAAATAAAGAAAACTCTTTGAATGAGAAGGTGTGTCCAAACTTTTGGTCTGTACTGTATATCCATTAAATAGAAGGTGTGTATTCACACATTAGTGGCTGTCCACACATGGTGGGTCCATGGTGACACCATGCCTACGTTTCTCCATGATTATGGATCATGCACATTATAGTCTATGGATCTGTGAAAACTACGAACACGACACGGGCGCCATCCGCGTTTGGTCTGTGGTTTTTCATGGAGAACACAGATGACACACGGACAGCCAAACACGGATTCTTCGCGGATGAACTAATGATCATCCTGTCACGGCCGTGTGAATGATGCCTTACAAAATGAAAGGAGCCAGGTCATCAGCAGCACAGAGTGTTTCAGGAAAGGAGAGCGCTGTCCTTGTAGGAGGTAGTCACCGTTTACTTATCTGATTAGATGTGACTGGGGCAAGGTGATTGTGTGAATGTTCCTGATCACAGGAGCAAGGTCCCCAGTGGCACAGAGTATTTCAGGAGATAAGTGGGTCTATCTTGTAAAAGGCAGTAAAGTTATCTAGCCTTTTAGATTACAGCATAATTTTAAGAAATGTTTTACTTTAGAAACCTTAGAGTTTTGGTCACTCATCTGATGGGGATGGAGGAGATATTCGCACATCTGCGGAGGGTGATTGATGAAATGAGCAGCGGGCAATGACAGATCAGATAAAATTCTGTAACTCAACTCCCAAGTGGATGTCAGGAGCAGAGACGTGAGAAGAGATTTATCAGAACTCTCCGAGCAAACAGATTTACTTTTATCTGTAATTACAAAGAAAATCCCAGATGAAATCCGTCTATACGCCAGACTCTGTACATGAGCATCTGCCGGGACGCTGGGTAACTATACAACATGAATCACTGCGAAAGGTGCACCACAATGATATGCAACTGCAGTGATTTATGTATTTTTATATTTGCATCCACACATTATCCCATCTTGTGTAGGATGCCATTGTGGTGCATGTGGTCCACTGCCGACATCCTCCATTGTATGCATTTTTGCTGGGGATTGCCGTTAGCAACGGATCAAATGCAGAGGAATTGCTCCCCCGGTTATAAACACGCTACAGTGTTTGGGGGTTTTGAGCATTTCCTCCCATTTGGCCACTTTATTTCAACTATACAACATGGACTGATAAGTACCGGACACTAAACAGCTGATGTAATAATCAGAATACCTGCCCAGGTGCTAGTTCACACCGCTCTGTCAGTACTGCAAGGCCCAGATATTATTCACTTGGAGACATGAATCTATAGCACTGCAGCTTTTATCAAAAAACTAAACCAATTATAATACTTCCAAGTGTACAATATATATATATATATATATATATCTACACACACTCAATTTTACAGGCCTCCTATGTACAAAAAATAGCTACCATAATACTGCCTCCCAGTTACAAGAATATAACTACTATAATACTGCCTCCTATGTACAAGAATATAACTACTATAATACTGCCTATGTACAATAATATAACTACTATAATACTGCCTCCTATGTACAAGAATATAACTACTATAATACTGCTCCTATGTACAGGAATATAACTACTATAATACTGCTCCTATGTACAAGAATATAACTACTATACTACTGCTCCTATGTACAACAATATAACTACTATAATACTGCTCCTATGTACAAGAATATAACTACTATAATACTGCTCCTATGTACAAGAATATAACTACTATAATACTGCTCCTATGTACAGGAATATAACTACTATAATACTGCTCCTATGTACAAGAATATAACTACTATACTACTGCTCCTATGTACAACAATATAACTACTATAATACTGCTCCTATGTACAAGAATATAACTACTATAATACTGCTCCTATGTACAAGAATATAACTACTATAATACTGCTCCTATGTACAAGAATATAACTACTATAATACTGCCTCCTATGTACAAGAATATAACTACTATAATATCTGCCTCCTATGTACAAGAATATAACTACTATAATACTGCTCCTATGTACAAGAATATAACTACTATAATACTGCTCCTATGTACAAGAATATAACTACTATAATACTGCTTCCTATGTACAAGAATATAACTACTATAATACTGCCCCTATGTACAAGAATATAACTACTATAATACTGCTTCTATGTACAAGAATATAACTACTATAATACTGCCTCCTATGTACAAGA
Source organism: Bufo gargarizans (assembly GCF_014858855.1). NCBI lineage: Eukaryota > Metazoa > Chordata > Amphibia > Anura > Bufonidae > Bufo > Bufo gargarizans. Next base: position 6,734,570 of record NC_058084.1, read on the forward strand.
ATATAACTACTATAATACTGCTCCTATGTACAAGAATATAACTACTATAATACTGCCTCCTATGTACAAGAATATAACTACTATAATACTGCCTCCTATGTACAAGAATATAACTACTATAATACTGCCTCCTATGTACAAGAATATAACTACTATAATACTGCTCCTATGTACAAGAATATAACTACTATAATACTGCTCCTATGTACAAGAATATAACTACTATAATACTGCCTCCTATGTACAAGAATATAACTACTATAATATCTGCCTCCTATGTACAAGAATATAACTACTATAATACTGCTCCTATGTACAAGAATATAACTACTATAATACTGCTCCTATGTACAAGAATATAACTACTATAATACTGCTTCCTATGTACAAGAATATAACTACTATAATACTGCCCCTATGTACAAGAATATAACTACTATAATACTGCTTCTATGTACAAGAATATAACTACTATAATACTGCCTCCTATGTACAAGAATATAACTACTATAATACTGCTCCTATGTACAAGAATATAACTACTATAATACTGCCTCCTATGTACAAGAATATAACTACTATAATACTGCCTCCAATGTACAGGAATATAACTACTATAATACTGCTCCTATGTACAAGAATATAACTACTATAGGGGCGGAGCCTAGCCACGCTGCTGAATGGCTGCACACGCTTGAGCTCCTCCAGCATTCCGGCTCATTTGCCCTATTTAAGCTTCTAATTTGATTGATTATGGGGAAACCTGGCAAAGATAAGAACAGAGGAAGCTCAGAGTCGACCCCACTGCGCTCCAAATTACCAGAGATGGAGAAGTTTCTTCGGAAAACACAGAGGCTTACTGCTCAGAAGGGCCCCAATATGGCGGCATCTATTACTCATGACTCCGATGCAGGAGACATCTCAGACGCAGGCAGCGGCTCCGATATCTCAGACGGGAGACCCAGAGATAAGCCCCTCTCAGAACGGACTCTCCGACGTGTCCTTGAAGCTGCCCTCTCGCCTCTTAAGCAAGACTTGTCAGACATTAAGGATGATATAAAGCACCTGGGTCAGAGGGTTGTCTCGTTAGAAACAGCACAAGAAGCTATCATGACTTATGAGGGTAAAGCTTCGGAGGTGCTGACGTCTCACAAGGCCTTACTGAACGATGCCTTCCTGAAGCTGGAGGATCAGGAAAATCGTAGTCGCCGGCGCAACATTCGCATTCGCGGCCTACCTGAGTCGATTGCGGCGGAGGCCTTACCGACAGTTGCGCGCGAAATATTTTCCATGATGCTTGATCCGGATAGAGCGGCAGGAATCGTGGTGGAGCGCATACATAGGGCGCTGCGCCCCAGGCCTAAACCGCAAGAGCCACCACGTGACGTGATTTGTGGCCTGTTGAGCTACGTCGACACCGCAGCCCTCCTGAAATGGCAACGCGAGATGGAGGTACTTGAGTACGAAAATACCCCGATCCAGATGTTCCAGGATCTCGCGCCATCCACCTTGGCCAAGCGGCGCCTGTTCAAGCCTCTCCTGGATGTCCTGCGGAAGACGTCGACTCAGTTCCGATGGCTATATCCTTTTGGGCTGGCGGTCTCCAGGAATGGTAAACTACTTACCGTACGCTCACCAGCGGATCTTGATTCTGTTTGGAGGTCCCTGGATGTTCCCCCTGTGGAAATCCCTTCATGGTTACCGGCCGACCAAGATGGCCCCCTACCTACTCCACCTCGTGTCTCGGCCTGGCAGAAGGCCTCCGCAGGCAGATCGGATCGTTTGGGACGCGGCAAGATGGACAGGGCCCTCATCTGAGCCCGCCGCTCCGGCCATGTTCGTAAGCATGTATCGTTGATATCTCATTTCTCCAGGCCTGGAGATGACTGTCTCTCAACCTCCTGTTTTAATGTTTATTATAGGCGAACTTGGCCTCTCCCCTGGTTTCCATTTTACGGCCTACATTATATTTCGGGTCTATGTTTTATATATGATGTCATAACAGATTTGTGACGCTTCTCTGTTTCCACTGGTCGCTACCTCTGGGACTGCGAGCTCTATTCCCCACCTGAAGGGTGAAGACCGGATAGATACCGGTGCTGGACGTATTTGTGTTCTGGTCTATATGTTTCGGACCATACGGTGCTTTACTTGCCCCCTCGCCAGTCCAATCCTGTCTTGGCTGGTGATAAGTAAAGCATTCACTCCACCTCGGATGGGTACTTGTCCGAGCTGGTCATTTGCCAGTTTAATATGTTTATGGTTATCTCCCCTATTTTATTTTCTATGTTCTCCTCTCCCCCCTTTCCTTTCCTCTGCTCATATCAACTGTGTGCTATTCAGTGCTCCCATGGGTGTCATGGGCTCTTACCCACCTGATTGTATGCCGAAATGTCTTCTATTGTAGTCGCCTCGCTAAATGCACATGGACTGAACGAGCCATGCAAAAGGTCTCAAACGCTGTCTCTCCTTCTGAGGGATAAAGTTTCAGTGGCTTTTCTGCAGGAGACCCACTTCAGAACAGGCAAAATCCCTAACTTTCCCCCTAAGAAATTTCTCCAATGGTTTCACAGTACCCATGATTCTGCTAGTAGGGGAGTTAGTATAGCTGTGCATAAGTGCCTTCCCTTCAAGCATACCGATACCTCTGCAGACCCAGAGGGCAGGTACATCTTTGTAAAGGGTGTACTGGGTGATTCCCCAGTGACGTTTGCCAATTTGTATGCCCCTAATAAAGGCCAAGTACCATGGCTCGTTCAGTCCCTTGCTTTATTATCCTCCTTTTCAGAGGGGTTATTGGTTTTAGGGGGCGACTTCAATGTTGCTCTAGAGCCAGCGGTGGACACCTCGGTGGGCAGACCCTCTGTGTCCTATAGGCTCTTGAAAAGGCTAAAAGTTTCTCTGAGAAGGCTGAAGGTCTTGGATGTCTGGCGTACTCTAAACCCCAATGGCCGAGATTACACATTTTACTCGCATGCCAAGATGTCTTTCCACGGATTGGATTATCTGTTCCTATCCGATTCGCATATACGTAATGTCTCTGGAGCCCGGATAGGTAACATCACACTGTCCGACCATGCCCCTGTTATTATTAACCTCTCCCTGTCCGGTCCTCAGAGGAAAGAGCGCTTATGGCGTCTCAATGACACTTTGGTTTTAGATCCTACACACGCTGGCAAAATTAAGGCCTTGATTTCAGAATTTTTTTGCGCTAAATGATACTCCAGACTCCCCTCCTTCTCCTTCCATATTATGGGAATCTCACAAGGTAGTTATCAGGGGGGAACTCATTGCCCTTGGGGCTTATGTAAAAAAACAAAGGATGCAGGCTTTAGATGCCTTACTGGCGTCCATCGCTCGCCTTGAGTCCTCCCACAAGGAATCACGAGCCTTAAGCACGTTGGCAGAACTGACTGAAGCCAGAACGCGCTTAAAAAATTTATTAAATGTCACCTCTGCGAAGCTGGTGTTACGATCACGTTTCAAGGCTTATGCCCATGGAAATAGAGGAAACAGACTGATGTCGGCCATTGCCAAGAAGCAGTTCTCGGACTCCTTTGTTTCCTCTATTAAAGATTCCAAGGGAACGGTACATAAGTCCACCGCAGATGTCGCCAAAGCATTTTGCGCCTTCTATGAGGCATTATATACAGTCATGTGAAAAAATTAGGACACCCTTTGAAAGCATGTGGTTTTTTGTAACATTTTTAATAAAAGGTTATTTCATCTCCGTTTCAACAATACAGAGAGATTAAAGTAATCCGACTAAACAAAGAAAACTGAAGAAAAGTCTTTTCAAGATCTTCTGTAAATGTCATTCTACAAAAATGCCTATTCTAACTGAGGAAAAAGATAGGACACCCTTGCCCCTAATAGCGAGTGTTACCTCCTTTGGCTGAAATAACTGCAGTGAGACGGTTCTTGTAGCCATCTACCAGTCTTCGACATCGGTCTGAGGAAATTTTACCCCACTCCTCAATGCAGAACTTTTTCAGCTGTGAGATGTTTGAGGGGTTTCTTGCACGTACAGCCCTTTTCAAGTCACCCCACAGCATCTCAATGGGATTCAAATCTGGACTTTGACTTGGCCATTCCAGGACTCTCCATTTCTTCTTTTTCAGCCAATCTTTGGTTGATTTACTAGTATGTTTTGGGTCATTGTCATGTTGCATGGTCCAGTTCCGCTTCAGCTTTAATTTTCTAACTGATGGTCTCACATGTTCTTCAAGCACCTTCTGATACACAGTAGAATTCATCGTGGATTCTATGATGGTGAGCTGACCAGGTCCTGCTGCAGCAAAGCAGCCCCAAACCATGACACTTCCACCTCCATGCTTCACAGTTGGTATGAGGTTCTTTTCTTGGAATGCTGTGTTTGGTTTACGCCAAACATGTCCTCTGCTGTTGTGTCCAAATAATTCAATTTTGGACTCATCTGTCCAAAGAACATTATTCCAGAAGTCCTGGTCTTTGTCAACTTTATCTCTGGCAAATGTCAGTCTGGCCTCGATGTTTCTCTTGGAAAGCAAAGGTTTCCTCCTTGCACACCTCCCATGCAAGTTAAACTTGTACAGTCTCTTTCTGATTGTAGAGGCATGTACTTCTACATCAACAGTAGCCAGAGCCTGCTGTAGTTCTCGAGATGACACTTTAGGGTTTTTGGAGACCTCTTTTAGCATCTTGCGGTCTGCTCTTGGGGTGAACTTGCTGGGGCGACCAGTCCTGGGCATGTTGGCAGTTGTTTTGAAAGCCCTCCACTTGTAGACTATCTTCCGGACAGTGGAATGGCTGATTTCAAAATCTTTTGAGATCTTTTTAAATCCCTTCCCAGACTCATAGGCTGCTACAATCTTTTTTCTGAAGTCCTCTGACAGCTCTTTTGCTCTCACCATGGTGCTCACTCTCACTTCAACAGTCAGGAGCACACCAAACTAAATGTCTGAGGTTTAAATAGGGCAAGCCTCATTCAACATGCAGAGTAACGATCTACTAATTATGTGCACCTGGTGTGATATACATGTGTGAGATCTGAGCCAATTTAAGAGGGAATACATGTGAGGGTGTCCTATCTTTTTCCTCAGTTAGAATAGGCATTTTTGTAGAATGACATTTACAGAAGATCTTGAAAAGACTTTTCTTCAGTTTTCTTTGTTTAGTTGGATTACTTTAATCTCTCTGTATTGTTGAAACGGAGATGAAATAACCTTTTATTAAAAATGTTACAAAAAACCACATGCTTTCAAAGGGTGTCCTAATTTTTTCACATGACTGTAATTTACCCCCTCCAACTGGGGCTACCCCTAATGATCTCTCCGAGGCCACAGACAAATTTTTGCAGACCCTGAACCTCCCTTCCATATCCTCATCCAAGGCTTCCCTTCTGACTAGGCCCATCTCTGATTCGGAGATTCGTACGGTTCTCATGTCTATCCCTTCGGGTAAAAGCCCTGGGCCCGATGGATTTTCCATAGCCTACTATAAATCCTTTCAGGATGTTTTAATCCCTCGTTTCAGGAATTTGTGCAATTACCTTCTTACTGGGGGCTCCCTTGCACCTCACTCCTTGTTGGCGCACATTACTGTCCTCCACAAGGAAAACAAGGACCCGACTTGCTGCAGTAACTATAGGCCGATCTCCTTGCTTAATAATGATGTGAAGTGGTGGGCGAAGATTTTGGCTTCCAGGCTCCAAGACGTTCTGCCTGATATTGTCCATGAGGAGCAAGTAGGTTTTGTCCATGGCAGACAGGGGTCTGAAAACACGGTGCGGCTTCTCCATCTTATTAACTGGGCCAAACGATCCTCTAAGCCCTTAGTCTTGGTGAGTACAGATGCGGAAAAGGCCTTCGACAGGGTCAGTTGGCACTTTATGTCGCGGACCCTATCGAAGTTTGGCCTCCCAGATCAGTTTGTTAACGCCATTTTCACTTTATATTCGGCCCCCTCTGCCATGGTCAAAGTCAATGGAGCACTATCCCCACCATTTCGCATCACCAATGGAACGAGGCAAGGATGTCCCCTCTCTCCTGCATTATTCGTATTAGTGATGGAGACCCTTTTATGTACAATTAGAGCGGACCCGGGTATCAAAGGCCTTCAGGTGGGCCCCTATACCCATGTTACTGCAGCATTTGCGGATGACCTTTTAGTCATGACCTCCAATCCTAGAGAGGCCTTGCCCAAATTGCTGAATATATTTGAGGATTTTGGATTCGTATCTATTTTTAAAATAAATTATGGGAAATCCATGGCGCTCAACATTTCCTGTCCCCAAACTGTGGTCAACAATCTTAAGCGCAGCACCCCGTTTACCTGGGCCTCCAGAGACATTACGTTTTTGGGGACACATATCTCGGCTACTGTCCAGGATCTAGCCTCCCTCAACTATGTGCCGCTCCTGCAAACTGTCCGCAACCATCTGCAAAATCTGAAACTTCCATTTGTTTCCTGGATCGGAAGGAAAAATTACCTTAAAACCTTTATCCTCCCCAAATTTTTATATTTGTTGCAATCCCTCCCTATTTGGCTTCCTAACTCATATTTCACAGAAGTCCGCCGAGTGTTCACACGCTTCCTCTGGAATGGCAAATCGCCCCGTATTGCCTATTCTGTCCTCACAAGGGATAGGAGGTTTGGAGGCTTTGGGATGCCAGATGTAAAGTCATATTATACTGCTGTTCAGCTGTGTAGATGTGTGGCTACTCTATCCCGCCAATCTAGCTCCCTTTGCTCACGTCTTGAGTCTGTACTGCTCACCAACCAAGACCAGCTTACTTTATGGGGTGTTAGGCCTTTCTCAGCCAATCACTACGCATCTTCTCCGGTCTGGAAGGGAATGCTGGTAGAGTGGTCCAAAATGGTTCAATCTCATCTATTTAGCTTCCCGAATCCCTGTATGCCTCTTAAATTATTGCAAAGCTACATTCACCCTTCTGTGTCAAACCCCTCTGGGATCTGGTCTAGGCTCGCTGACTTGTCCCTGCGGGATGTCCTTCTCCCAGACGGTAGTTTACACTGGGGTTCCATAATGGACCGCCCTGAGGTTAAAGCTGCACCATTTTTCCATTTGGCAAATTTCAAAAGGGATACTGCGTTATGTACTGGGTCCTTTGCTGGTAGTAGTTCCCCTTCCTGGCTCGAGAGGAAAGTCTTAACTATTAAACCCCTCCTTAGACCACTGTCCCAGATGTATAAGGAAATGCTCTCCTCCTTACCCCCGGAGCTCCGATATGTGACCTCCTGGGAGCGGGAGCTATCTCTGACTCTTACAGAACCGGAGAGAGCCTTTGTCTTAGCCCACTCACACGGCTTCAACCGTTGTGTGAGGATTCAGGAGAATTCCTTTAAGCTCCTTAGCAGGTGGTACAAAACGCCTGAATTCTTGCATAAGTTGAACCCAGAAGTTCCTGAACAGTGCTGGAGGTGTGGCATAGAAACTGGCTCCTTGTCACACATCTGGTGGCAATGCCATAAGATCCAATCGTATTGGAAACTGGTAGAGTCACTGATAAATCATATCTGCAAAACCAGGATTGTCCTGGACGCTAAGCTCGTCCTGTTATGGTGCCCTAATAGTACCCTCACTCCCGCCAAGAACAATCTCCCGACGATGCTGATCACAGCAGCTAAGTTACTTATACCCTTTCTATGGAAAGATGACTCCCCTCCGACTCTCCCTATGTGGACCGATAAGGTGGACCAGATATACCGCTTTGAGGAGCTGGCGCATTGGGAAACCAACACACGTCCCCGCTTCTTAAAATTGTGGTCCCCGTGGAGAGCGTATAGGAATTTTACATGACAGAGCAGGTTTCTTCCCTTCCCTGTTCTCCCTACCCCCTCTCCTCCCTAAATGTTCCTTCCCATGTTCCCCCTCCCCCGCTCTTGCTGTATATCTCTGACTGATGGCTATAATCGCTTGTTGTGTCTACACGTGACTTGTATGATGGATATTTATTCTTGTGCCTTAATGTCACTGTACTGATGTCATGTGTGGGCATATGGCCTTGATTTTACTTTAATAAAAAGAAATATGGTTAAGAATATAACTACTATAATACTGCTCCTATGTACAAGAATATAACTACTATAATACTGCTCCTATGTACAAGAATATAACTACTATAATACTGCCTCCTATGTACAAGAATATAACTACTATAATACTGTTCCTATGTACAAGAATATAACTACTATAATGCTGCTCCTATGTATAAGAATATAACTACTATAATACTGCTCCTATGTACAAGAATATAACTACTATAATACTGCTCCTATGTACAAGAATATAACTCCTATAATACTGCCTCCTATGTACAAGAATATAACTACTATAATACTGCTTCTATGTACAAGAATATAACTACTATAATACTGCTCCTATGTACAAGAATATAACTACTATAATACTGCTCCTATGTACAAGACTATAACTACTATAATACTGCCTCCTATGTACAAGAATATAACTACTATAATACTGCCCTCTATGTACAAGAATTTAACTACTATAATACTGCCTCCTATGTACAAGAATATAACTACTATAATACTGCCTCCTATGTACAAGAATATAACTACTATAATACTGCCTCCTATGTACAAGAATATAACTACTATAATACTGCTCCTATGTACAAGAATATAACTACTATAATACTGCCTCCTATGTACAAGAATATAACTGCTATAATACTGCTCCTATGTACAAGAATATAACTGCTATAATACTGCCCTCTATGTACAAGAATTTAACTACTATAATACTGCCTCCTATGTACAAGAATATAACTACTATAATACTGCCTCCTATGTACAAGAATATAACTACTATAATACTGCCTCCTATGTACAAGAATATAACTACTATAATACTGCTCCTATGTAAAAGAATATAACTACTATAATACTCCCTCCTATGTACAAGAATATAACTGCTATAATACTGCTCCTATGTACAAGAATATAACTACTATAATACTGCCTCCTATGTACAAGAATATAACTGCTATAATACTGCTCCTATGTACAAGAATATAACTGCTATAATACTGCCTTCTATGTGCCATTAGTAAAAACCTGTTACATTGGACAGTTGATTTTTAAACATAACTATACAAGCTTTTACTTTACTTATTTTTTACTATTTATTGCGGTTTTCAGTTACCTTGCTTTTGACCAGAATCCTGACATAGTTTGGTTGAACATCGACATCAACAAGAGAAGTGTCCAGGTGTCTGTAAGAAAACAGAGAACTGTCATAAATAAGTACAACCAGAGAAAAGATCCAAAAGCTCTCATTGCTTTTTTGCCTCTGGTACCTAAACTTATTACGTCCAAGAACATCCGATCTATTGGAATACTACCACTGAGTTTTTAAGTTATACATTCTTTTTGTGTTCATTTTTTGGCATAAATGACATGATAACTTTATTCTCTGGGTCAGTACGATTACAGCGATACCAAGTACGTATATGGGGTCTTTTATTAAACTGGTGTAAAGTAGGACTGGTTTAGTTGCCAATCAGATTCCACCTTTCATTTTCCAAAGGAGCTGTCAGAAATGAAAGGTGGAATCTGATTGGTTGCTATGGGCAACTAATCCAGTTCTCTTTAACGTTTTACTACTTTTGCACAATAAAAACTATTTTTTTTAATTTTTTTTAAAGAAGAAAATGTTTTTGCATCTCCTGGTTGCCATGGTTACTTAGCAATAGTACAATAGTAGAAGACTCATAGTTACCTGCTTGCTGCTGCGATGTCTGTGTCCGGCCGGGAGCTCCACCTACTGGTAAGTGAAAGGTCTGTGCGGCGCATTGCTAAAGAACTGTCACTTACCAGTAGGAGGAGCTCCCGGCCGTTCACAGACATCGCAGCAGCAAGCAGGTAAGTATGAATCTTCTACTGTTGTACTATTGCTAAGTAACCATGGCAACCAGGGCTGCAGTAGCTTCCTGGTTGCCATGGTTACCGATCGGAGCCCCAGCGATTAAACTGGGACTCCGATCGGAACTCCGCTGCCACCAATGATGGGGGGGGGGGAATGGGAGGCCGCACACTGCCACCAATGTTGTTACTGCTATAGAGGGAGGGGGGGCCGATGGTGGGCGCACACTGTGCCACCAACGATTTATTACAATAGAGGGAGGGAGGGGGGGGGCGATGGTGGGCGCACACTGTGCCACCAACGATTTATTACAATAGAGGGAGGGAGGGGGGGGGGCGATGGTGGGCGCACACTGTGCCACCAACGATTTCTAACATTAAAGGGAGGAAGGGGGGCCCGATGGGGGGTGCACACTGTGCCACCAACGATATTCAAACTGGGGAGGGGGGGGGGTCTGCCCCCTGCTGCCTGGCAGCCCTGATCTCTTACAGGGGAATATGATAGTACAATTAACCCCTTTAGGTGCCGCACCTGAAGGGGTTAATTGTGCTATCATATCCCCCTGTAAGAGATCGGGTGCTGCCAGGCAGCAGGGGGCAGTCTTGTACAAAGTTTGTAGTGTATTCTAACTAGAAGCGTCCCCATCACCATGGGAACGCTTCTGTGTTAGAATATACTGTCGGATATGAGTTTTCACGAAGTGAAAACTTAGATCAGAAAAAGCTTTTATGCAGACGGATCTTCGGATCCGTCTGTATGAAAGCAACCTACGGCCACGGATCACGGACACGGATGCCAATCTTGTGTGCATCCGTGTTCTTTCACGGACCCATTGACTTGAATGGGCCCGTGAACCGTTGTCCGTCAAAAAAATAGGACAGGTCATATTTTTTTGACGGACAGGATACACGGATCACGGCCTCGGCTGCAAAACGGTGCATTTTCCGATTTTTCCACGGACCCATTGAAAGTCAATGGGTCCGCGAAAAAAAACGGAGAACGGCACAACGGCCACGGATGCACACAACGGTCGTGTGCATGAGGCCTAAGACCCCTTAATGACCGCCATAAAAGGCACATCACTGGTCACTGAGGGGTTAAACTTCATTCAAAAGCGCTGCACTTTGTTGATATATTTTTAATGCAGAACTTTAATACTGAATTTGCAGCCAAAAATCCAACAAAAATATGCTATATGTTTAAGAAAAAATACATTTTGCTGAATATGGGGAACACCAAAAAAGACAGAGATACAAAACATCCTGCACGATATGAGAACTAAATATTCGGATGTACGTGGCTACATTTATATGGAAAAAATCATGGAAAATAATGCACAATAACACAACAGAAGCAAGCATTATATATGGACTAAACTCTCAGTCTGATCAAATCTGAGACTCTCGGCCAATATACTTTGATCAAAAAACATCTGTGCCCGCCTACCCGCGCCAAGGTGGTCTCAGTCAGGCAGGTCCTACTCTAAACCTACCTATGCCATTAGGCATCTATATTCAGGAGAGCAGACCCTGTACATATAGTGTGCTGCTCCTAGTTATCTCTATGTACACCAAGCAACCGATGAGAGGAGCACACACAGCTATATGTACCAAGGTGCATCTTCAAGTGTGAATGTGTTCCTATTATCAGGGGAGCAGCATTCTTGTGCACTTTTTGCCCCGCCTTTTCCACAGGAGACCTTGACTAGGTGGTATATATAGCTGTGCGTGCTCCTCCTCTCATAGGTTGCTTGGTGCACACAGAGGTAACAAGGAGCAGCACACTATATGTGCAGGGTCTGCTCTCCTAAATGTAGATGCCCAATGGCATAGGTAAGTTTAGAGTAGGACCTGCCTGACTGAAACCACCTTGGCGCTGGTAGGCTGGCACAGATGTGTTTTGATCAAAATATATTGGCTCAGAGTCCAGATTTTATGATATCAGAATGACGGCTTAATCCATATATAATGTTTGCATCTATTGCGTTAGTGCATTATTTCCCGTGATTTTTTTCCAAACCCCAAAAAAGGCACAGTAGTAATAATGAAATGTTTATGAGCTATAATATTATCCATTGAAATATAAGACAAAACATACCGGTAGATCCCGAGGTCCAAGATGAACTGATTGTTCTCTTCATCATCAACCAAAGAGAAATCCAATCTGTACATAAGAGTGTCAGTAAAGAGAAATCATCTTATCACTAATGACACCTGTGTAGAATTACTGCCCCTATATACAATAATATAAATACCGTAATAATGCAACCTATGTACAAGAATATAACTACTATAATACTGCTCCTATGTACAAGAATATAACTACTATAATACTGCCTGCTATGTACAAGAATATAACTACTATAATACTGCTCCTATGTACAGGAATATAACTACTATAATACTGCCTCTTATGTACAAGAATATAACTACTATAATACTGCTCCTATATACAAGAATATAACTACTATAATACTGCCTCTTATGTACAAGAATATAACTACTATAATACTGCCTCCTATATACAAGAATATAACTACTATAATACTGCTCCTATATACAAGAATATAACTACTATAATACGGCCTTCCTATGTACAGGAATATAACTACTATAATACTGCCTCCTATGTACAAGAATATTACTACTAAATTACTGCCTCCTATGTACAAGAATATAACTACTATAATACTGCCTCCTATGTACAAGAATATAACTACTATAATACTGCTCCTATGTACAAGAATATAACTACTACAATACTGCTCCTATGTACAAGAATATATCTACTATAATACTGCTCCTATGTACAAGATTATAACTACTATAATACTGCCTCCTATGTACAAGAATATAACTACTATAATACTGCTCCTATGTACAAGAATATAACTACTATAATGCTGCTCCTATGTACAAGAATATAACTACTATAATACTGCTTCTATGTACAAGAATATAACTACTATAATACTGCTCCTATGTACAGGAATATAACTACTATAATACTGCCCCCTATGTACAAGAATATAACTACTATAATACTGCTCCTATGTACAAGAGTATAAGTACTATAATACTGCTCCTATGTACAAGAATATAAGTACTATAATACTGCTCCTATGTACAAGAATATAACTACTATAATACTGCTCCTATGTACAAGAATATAACTACTATAATACTGCCTCCTATGTACAAGAATATAACTACTATAATACTGCCTCCTATGTACAAGAATATAACTACTATAATACTGCTCCTATGTACAAGAATATAACTACTATAATGCTGCTCCTATATACAAGAGTATAACAACTATAATGCTGCTCCTATGTACAAGAATATAACTACTATAATACTGCTCCTATATACAAGAGTATAACAACTATAATGCTGCTCCTATGTACAAGTATATAACTACTATAATACTGCTCCTATGTACAAGAATATATCTACTATAATACTGCTCCTATGTACAAGAATATAACTACTATAATACTGCTCCTATGTGCAAGAATATAAATCTTATAATACTGCCCCCCTACTGACACGATATACATAAACTGTTGTTTAATATTACCCTTTCACTCTGGGTGACAACTAGGAACTAAATGGACAATTATCATGGTATTTGGGGACTGGATGATACTGGGATTCGCAGTGCTATAAATAAGTCTATTAATTAGCGCACTACGTACGGCATCCGCGGTGAACTGCAGCATATGAATCTGCCAAATGTTCTTCTGTGTTTGCATGGAAATATAAGTTGATAGGAAGCGGCAGAGCCTCTCATTTCTCACATCAGTGTTTACAATGAATGATAATTCCCCGGTTGCCTGGTTCCAGGACGCGGCTATAATTAACGGGGAAACTCAGCGGGACGCGAGGCGCCGCGCAGCTTTACAGATCTGTCAGATGTGTTTTTGTTATGGAAGATTGCAGCACTGGCTCCGAGCACAACAGGCGGTTATTAACAGCTCCACACAAACTTCATTCAGCCTCGCGTTCGGTCAGTTGCTTACTTGGGTTCGTTAACGTTCAGAGCGCGTCCGTCCTGTGTGATCATCGTCCTCGGAGGTTTCACTTTCTTTCCGTCTTCACTGAAGTGAAAAAAAAAAACCATTGAGGTAGAAAGAAAAACTATTCCCCGTCACATCTCGTGAAACGGCCTGCATTCTTTGTACGGGGTGAAGTCTGCACAGAACACAGGTTCATCAAGGATTTAAGTCTCGCCCTATGGTGGCCGTGCCCTAAGGGCTCATGCACACGACCGCGCCGTGTTCTGCAGTCCCGCAAAACGTGAATTCTGGCAATTTGCGGAACAGAACGGGCGGCCCATGATAGGAATGACTATTCTTGGACAAGAACAGGACATGTTCTATTTTTTTTTTGCGGGGCCACGGAACGGAACCACATGGAGTGCTGTCCGCATCTTTTGCGGCCCCATTGAAGTGAATGGGTTCGCATCTGACCCGCTGACCTACACAACGGTCGTGTGCATGAGCCCTAAGAGCGTATTGACACAGGGCAGATGTTTTTTGGAAATGTCTGCGCCCCTCCCATCGCATGCACCTTCTGTAGGCAGATGAATGGAATGGATGTCCAGCCACAAATCAGCTGTGTGTGAACATAACCTAATGCTTCGCTAGTGTCTGTGGGCCCCAGAGTTTTCATTAGGCAGATTTACCAATGAAAACGCTCCCGAAGTCTGCCGCTCATAGCAGGGTTGTCCCATTACATAGGGGATCAGCTGGAGTCAAGAACGGGGGTCTTACTCCATTTGAATGGAGCGGCAGACACACGTGTCCGCTCCTCCATGCGGCTGCATGGGTCTGTAGGAAGAGATGAGTGCCTTCTACGTAGAGCCACCGGTTTACTGTATAATGGTCAGGCTCTGACATCACAATGTGATGTTTATATACATTTTATTTACAGACATTATACACAGTGGAGTCACATTATTCTGACAACCAGACAACCCCTGTCTGCAGCTTGGACAGCAGCTAGAGGGGCCCGGAGTGACTCCATAAGGTCCTGGTAGGTTGTCACAGGTATCTGAAGCCATGCTGACTGCAGTGCATCCCACAGCTGCTGGAGGGGGTGCGGGGGAGGATCCATAGAGCGAACATGATGATCGAGGTGGTCCCACAGATCCTCAATTGGTTTCAAGTCTGGGGAATTAGCAGCCCAGGGTAGTGCCTGGAAGTCTTGGTCATGCTCTTCCACCTTATGTCGGACACTTCTGGCTGTGTGACACGTCGCATTGTCCTTCCTAGAAGATCCCATCCACCCCTGGGGAGACAATCAGCATGTATGGGTGTACATGATCGGCAGGCATGGATTCAAGTGCCTTCCACATGGATGAGTGGCCCAGAGAATACCAGGAGAACCGTTCCGCAGACCATAACGCTGCCTCCACCAGCTTGTGTTCTTCCAGCAATGGTTGCAGGGTGTTTGTTCCACTGCCCATACGCAGTGGGGTTTGCTGAACGGTTGTGTTAGACACACGTCTGGTAGACACCTGGTTCATTTTGGTGGTGAGCGGCTCCTCCGCAGCCGACATTCACCTCTCACATCAATGGTTTGTGATGCTCCTCAGTTTCCACGTCGCTTATTCACAACCGTGTCATTTGTCCACTGAAAACTGTTACCACAGCAGCACACGAACAGTTAACACTGCGCAGTGTCAGAAATACCGCCACTCACGGCCTGAAAGACAATAATCATCCCTTTTTGGAACTCAGATAAATCTCTCCTTTTACCCATCACAGCAGTGAGGGATATGTGTGTGCAGACAGCCTATCACACACCTTCTATACCCACCGAGCCAGCTCAGCACACCTTATATACCCACCGACCTAGCTCATCACACCTTGTATACCCACTAAGCCAGCTCAGCTCACCTTATATACCTACCGAGCCAGCTCACCACACCTTATATACCCACCGTCCCAGCTCAGCACACCTTATATACCCACCGAGCCAGCTCAGCACACCTTATATACCCACCGAGCCAGCTCAGCTCACCTTATATACCCACCGAGCCAGCTCAGCACACCTTATATACCCACCGTCCCAGCTCAGCACACCTTATATACCCACCGAGCCAGCTCAGCACACCTTATATACCCACCGAGCCAGCTCAGCTCACCTTATATACCCACCGAGCCAGCTCAGCACACCTTGTATACCCAAAGAGCCGGCTCAGCACACCTTATATACCCACCGAGCCAGCCCAGCACACCTTATATACCCACGACCCAGCTCAGCACACCTTATATACCTACCGTCCCAGCTCAGCACACCTTATATACCTACCGTCCCAGCTCAGCACACCTTATATACCCACCGAGCCAGCTCAGCACACAGGACTTTGTTCATGAGCTACACGCTGCCGACATCGAAAATAGGTCTGAATAATAGGTACTGTACTGTGTATTACTTGGTATTATATAATGATGATGACCACAGACAGTGATCCGGAGGATCGGACAAGCCTCCTATGTGGTCTGTGGAGCGGGTTCTGCACCCACATCCGCAATAAATTATAATTATACTACAAATCGGTGGATGGGGCTCTGGATCCTTGAAGGGATTTGGCCTTTATACATCTAGATGGCCTGTCCATAAGAAATGTCTAATGGGTGGGGGACAACAGCTGGGAGGCCCACCGATGCCAAGGATAAAGGGGCCATGAAGAAGTCAGCTGGTAGGTCCCACCAGTTAGACACTGTTGGCCCATCTAATGTGAAAGCAGCATCAAGCCTACAGCACGTGGGGGCAGCAATACTTGGATTTTCAGCATGCCCAATCCTTTGTTACCTGTGGAGATAAGAGGTGTCATATATAGCTTGTAGCTGCTTATCCACCCTGCATGTTTATGGAGGATTCAAAGAAAATCCTATGTGTATAGCCAGATGAAAGAGGTTGTCCAGAACTCTGATACTAATGGCCGATCCTCAAGATAGGCAATTAATATTAAAATTCTGAACAACCCCTTTAAGAGTGGGATTACATTACATGACCTTCACTCTTTACAAAGGTTTAAAAAAAATAATAATATTTAAATAGTAGCAACTTGTATAAAACAAAACAAAAAAACCACTCCTCTCTCCAACCCCCCAACAATCCAGTGCAGACGCCCAGGGGGTCCCTTCAGTCTTCGTTTACAAGTGGCTGGCACAAGACAACTGCAGCCAATCAGTGGCCTCAGTGGTCACATGCCATACCTCTGGCATCAGGGCTCCTATCATTGAGTGATGATGCCAGTAGTACAGCATTTGGCAGCTGAGGGCGCCAGTTGGCTACAGCAGTCACTTTCCAACCACTTTTAAACAAAGACCAGACGGACTGCCGAAGTGTCTGCGCTGGATCGGTGCGGGACTGAAGAAGTGAGTACTATTATTATTTTTTCTGTCTTTTTGTAACAGCTGCAGGGATTCTTGGGGAGGAGCCTGACTTTCCCCACCCCCTTGAAGAGCACTTTCAGAGATCGTTTAGTCATGTCTTGATGTGACCTATACTGGTTGGTAGTTTACCCTAGAAAGCATTCTTTTATTGCTCCCCCTCCTTTACATTTTAGCTGCTAGGTTATTTGTAAAGAAAATGGAAATGGAAAATAATTCATTTATAGCTTTGTGTGAAAATCACCGTAGGCATAAATCAGATAAAAAGCTGACAATATATGAAAAAAATTCAAGCCTGGCAATGTAGGACGGAGCCCGATCACTGCGGCGACAGACATCACAGCGTGCGCTGCTCTGCCGCCGGCTATTACCGGCTTTCTGGGGACACAAGACAAAGACATTTACAGTGACAACTGAAGGCAGTACAAGCCTAGGTTATTGCAGGCCTTTTATTGTTAAAGGGTATGTATCAGAAGAACCAGAGATAAAGAGCCAGGATAAAAAACGGCTTAAGGACTCCCCCCGCTCAGGGAAAGTGCCCCCCGTGCAGACTCCCTGAGCTCCAGCATTACGATGTGGGCAGAGCACTCCTGAATCGCTCTGCCCAATCATAGACAGAACTGTGTAGCTGTACAGTTACCGCAGCTCCATCCTCGCTATCCCCTCCCTGTGCTCTATGATCAGAGAGAAGCTGAGCCAACAAGTGTACGGCCCCTAGGGCGAGTAACCCAAGGGACACCAGGACGAGGGCGTTGTCGTTACACCTAGAGGCTCTGCTCTCTCTGCAACTGCCGCGCCCTCTGCACTTTGATTGACAGAACCAGGTATGATGACATTCTCACTGCCGGGCCCTATCAACAAAGTGCAGAGGACGAGGCAGTTGCAGAGAGAGCAGAGCCTCTAGGTGTAATGACAACGCCCTCGTCCTAGAGCCTCATTTGCATATAATAAAACTTAATTTTTCTCAGCAATGTGGGCACATATGAACATGGGACCAACACAGATGTCAAGTGCACATGTAACAGGTCAGCCGGTGTCATAGGTACAAAACTGCTGACAGATGCCCTTTAAAGGCTATGGACACCTTTGGGGTAAAAAAAATAATTATGATTGCATTTTACTCATTTTGGGCAAAAAAAAAAATTTTCAATTGTTTTTTATTAAACATTTTCAGCTTTTTGTTCTATGGGCTTAAGGGGGTTTTCCGATTACACACAATTTGTGTGTAATCGGAAAACCCCCTTAACCCCATAGAACAAAAAGCTGAAAATGTTTAACAAAAAACAATTGAAAAAATTATTACACAAAAATAAATATATAAATCCCCGCAGCAGTCAACCTTACTGCATTATAGAAGTCAGATGATGACATTCTGAGCACATGTTGACTCCTCAGGCATCATTGCGATTTGCGACCTGCACCGAGTGTTTGCATGCTGGTGCAAGACTCAGGTCTCTGCCCTCCTTCCCCTTCCAGCTCGAATATCACAGCCTGCTTGAAGTCCTGCTGGAAAAACTGCGCCCTAAGACATGGCATCATTACTGACATCACGTCCACAGGGCAGGGTCCAGGAGAATGAGGAGAACACCCCCCTCAGAGGCAAGGTCATTGATGATGTTGTGTCTACAGGGCAGAGCCTTACAAGCCTTGCCACACCTCAGATATAGACGTGATGTCATCGGGATAGGGAACGAACACAGCGGAAAATGTCATGTGACCACGATGGAATTCAGGAAAAACGGGACATTGCAGATTTTTAAAAAAGTTGTTTCCTATCAATTGATGCTGAACTAATTGCAAAACCTAAAATAAATCAGTCTATCTGCACAGTATCTTGCTTTTAGTTTCACACTGAACTGAACTGTCAGGTTGCTGCTCTGATGGCTGGTGGTTGTACTGCCCTTATTTCTGAATTCCTGACAGCTCATAAACAGCCATTAAAGCAAAATTGTTATCAAACTGATACAGATATGGCTTCAATGAGTATTTCTGAGTTGTCAGGAATTCAGAGATAAGGGCCATACATCTAGCCATCAGAGCAGCAACCTGACAGTTCAGTGTGCAAACTGAAAGGCAAGATACTGTGCAGGTAGAATGAAACTTAACCCTGTAGAACAAAAACTGCATGAAAATCTTTAATAAAGATCATTTAAAAAAAAACTATTCTTAGCCCTAAAATGAGTCAAATGCAATCAAATAAATAAATTGCCCCAAAGAGCTGATCAGAGCTATTAACTTTATTATAAAGGTATGGGTCCCTCTTATTACAGGGCCCCTCTTACGCCCCTGGTCTCATGCTCAGCTATATGTTGCATAGTACTGGCCAATTTAGGCCATTTTGATGTCACTGATTTATTATGTAGAAATACATCTGTCGGACCAGAGACCCGTGTGCTTCATACTCAGGGCGTAACATGAAACACGGCGGCTCAGTGACTCGCCCCGTGTCTCGCTCTTTGGAGATGTTTTGGCCGTGAACAGTCTACGCTGTCATTTGTGCCCAGCACTGAGAATACTACCGCCATGATACAAACAGAAGGATAACATATCCACCTGACGTGTCCTCATTTACCTCTTGCTCTCTTTAGATTTACGCTTTTCCTCCATGTATCTGTGAGCTTCTAGTCTACTTTCTGGGGTGTACTGTGATGGCTGCTGCCAAAACGCTTTGTCCTCTTGGTCTTCATCTTCGTCCCCTGGGTTCACGTCAGCACAGTTTTCTTTGTTTTCTGTAGATTCAGGTCTGAAAAATATTGGTAGATAAGTATAGCTTATCAATAGAAAAGCGAGTATCACATGGCCCCCATAACAGTGCCAGCCACACATGGACCTATAACAGTGTCTGCCACACGTGGCCCCATAACAGTGCCTGCCACACATGGCCCCATAACAGTGCCTGCCACACATGGCCCCATAACAGTGCCTGCCACACATGGACCTATAACAGTGCCTGCCACACATGACCCCATAACAGTGCCTGCCACACATGGCCCCATAACAGTGCCTGCCACACATGGCCCCATAACAGTGCCTGCCACACATGGCCCCATAACAGTGCCTGCCACACATGGCCCCATAACAGTGCCTGCCACACATGGCCCCATAACAGTGCCTGCCACACATGGCCCCATAACAGTGCCTGCCACACATGGCCCCATAACAGTGCCTGCCACACATGGCCCCATAACAGTGCCTGCCACACATGGCCCCATAACAGTGCCTGCCACACGTGGCCCCATAACAGTGCCTGCCACACGTGGCCCCATAACAGTGCCTGCCACACGTGGCCCCATAACAGTGCCTGCCACACGTGGCCCCATAACAGTGCCTGCCACACTTGGCCCCATAACAGTGCCAGCCACACGTGGACCCATAACAGTGCCTGCCACACGTGGACCCATAACAGTGCCTGCCACACGTGGACCCATAACAGTGCCAGCCACACGTGGACCTATAACAGTGCCTGCCACACGTGGACCTATAACAGTGCCTGCCACACGTGGACATATAACAGTGCCTGCCACACGTGGACCTTTAACAGTGCCAGCCACACGTGGACCTATAACAGTGCCAGCCACACGTGGACCTATAACAGTGCCAGCCACATGTGGACCTATAACAGTGCCAGCCACACGTGGACCTATAACAGTGCCTGCCACACGTGGACCTATAACAGTGCCTGCCACACGTGGACCCATAACAGTGCCTGCCACACGTGGCCCCATAACAGTGCCTGCCACACGTGGCCCCATAACAGTGCCTGCCACACCTGGCCCCCATACCCCATAACAGTGCCTGCCACACATGGCCCCCATACCCCATAACAGTGCCTGCCACACATGGCTCCTATAACAGTGATAACAGTGCCAGTTACACAATAACAGTGGAAGCCAGTAGACCAACATAACATTGCCAGGACCTCGTGTCAGTGCCAGTCCCACAGGGACCTCGTGTCAGTGCCAGTCCCACAGAGACCTCGTGTCAGTGCCAGACCCACAGAGACCTCGTGTCAGTGCCAGTCCCACAGAGACCTCGTGTCAGTGCCAGTCCCACAGAGACCTCGTGTCAGTGCCAGTCCCACAGAGACCTCGTGTCAGTGCCAGTCCCACAGAGACCTCATGTCAGTGCCAGTCTCACAGAGACCTCATGTCAGTGCCAGTCCCACAGGGACCTCATGTCAGTGCCAGTCTGCTCCACTAAAATAGTTCCATCTCTCTGTTCTTCCATGTCAGTGCCCCTCACAGTATCCCCATTAGTGCCAGCTACTCGCTCTATTCATGTGCGCAGACGTGGCACTGTTTTTGCAAAAAGGCAGCCATGTTTTTTCTTTCCCTGTGCAACATGTGCAGCAGCATAAAAACGTGCACAATGTGAACAATGGTTGTAAGAACCTCAAACATCAGCAACAACCAGGATTTGGGGACAAACAATCTGGGATCTGGAGATGAAACCTTAGGCACCCGGTGAAGCAGGCTATGTCATAAGGACAGGAGACACATGGGGTGTACAGAGAGCTTGTACTATCCAGAGCACTGCAGGGAGAGGATCTCACCCCGGAGACCCCGTCCACCGACTTGGTTGTCATGCAATTCTTCTCCTTCCTGCAGGGAAACAAAAACCTGCCAAAAAGGCCATCTCTAAGAAGACAGATGAGTGTAACTGGAGAAATTGCCGATCAGTTCCCCCTGTGATAAAACTTCTGTCCTCTGTGGGGAATCTCTTAAGAGCTGAAAAGGCTGCCAAGCAGATGTTCCCCTGTGCGAAGAGGCAATCTGCTGTAAACGCTAATGGGTTCCTGGGAGATCTGAAATGCGGCAGAGATTTGGGACGTCCCAGTCTGCACAGCGCAGTAAACGTTTGCATTGATTTAGGCTCGGGCTACACAGCGACTTGTGGTCACGCGACATAAGATCTCAAGAGGTAGTTAATGTGGGGACGATGCAACCCGCAAGTGGCGGCCGGTCTGTTACCATGGCAACGCATAGGGTCTATATACACAAATGGTGGAAGACAATCTGCAAAGCTGTTTCATTGTAATTTTAGATGCAAAGTAGCAATAACCAATATGGTTGCTAAGTCGGACATAGCTCAGGGAGAGTCCTCAGTGGTTGATACCTTTTAATGGCTAACTGAAAAGATGACACAATTGCAAGCTTTCGAGGCTACTTGGGCCTATTCCTCGGGCGTATCAACTAGGGCTGAAACCATTACTCGAAAAAAAATCCTCGATATTTGTTTGTGTCATGTGACCAGGGAGCGGGAGTGAAGTGCTTGCTATTACTTACCGCTCCGTGGTCACCCGCTGGCCCGCGCGCTGCACTGGATCCTGACACATCGTCGGGTCATAGTGCACGTCAGCGCACTGAAGCTGTGGAGCGGCGCCCCTACTGGAAAGGTTAGTATTTTATTTCACTGGCGCTGGGGACATGGCACTGAAGGGGGACAGCCGGCAATGGATGGCATGGAGGGGCTAATCTGATGGCACTGGGGGAGTAGGGGACATGGAGGGGCTGATCTGATGGCAGTGGGGGACATGGAGGGGCTAATCTGATGGCACTGGGGGAGTAGGGAACATGGAGGGGCTGATCTGATGACACTGGGGGACATGGAGGGGCTGATCTGATGGCACTGGGGGACATGGAGGGGCTGATCTGATGGCACTGGGGGACATGGAGGGGCTGATCTGATGGCACTGGGGGAGTAGGGAACATGGAGGGGCTGATCTGATGACACTGGGAGACATGGAGGGGCTGATATGATGGCACTGGGGGAGTAGGGAACATGGAGGGGCTGATCTGATGACACTGGGGGACATTGAGGGGCTGATCTGATGGCACTGGGGGACATGGAGGGGCTGATCTGATGGCACTGGGGGAGTAGGAGACATGGAGGGGCTGATCTGATGGCACTGGGGGAGTAGGAGACATGGAGGGGCTGATCTGATGACACTGGGGGACATGGAGGGGTTGATCTGATGGCACTGGGGGAGTAGGAGACATGGAGGGGCTGATCTGATGACACTGGGGGACATGTAGGGGCTGATCTGATGGCACTGGGGGAGTAGGAGACATGGAGAGGCTGATCTGATGACACTGGGGGAGTAGGAGACATGGAGGGGCTGATCTGATGGCACTGGGGGAGTAGGAGACATGGAGGGGCTGATCTGATGACACTGGGGGACATGGAGGGGCTGATCTGATGGCACTGGGGGAGTAGGAGACATGGAGGGGCTGATCTGATGGCACTGGGGGAGTAGGAGACATGGAGGGGCTGATCTGATGACACAGGGGGAGTAGGAGACATGGAGGGGCTGATCTGATGGCACTGGGGGAGTAGGAGACATGGAGGGGCTGATCTGATGACACAGGGGGAGTAGGAGACATGGAGGGGCTGATCTGATGGCACTGGGGGAGTAGGAGACATGGAGGGGCTGATCTGATGACACTGGGGGAGTAGGAGACATGGAGGGGCTGATCTGATGGCACTGGGGGAGTAGGAGACATGGAGGGGCTGATCTGATGACACTGGGGGACATGGAGGGGCTGATCTGATGACACTGGGGGAGTAGGAGACATGGAGGGGCTGATCTGATGGCACTGGGGGAGTAGGAGACATGAAGGGGCTGATCTGATGACACTGGGGGACATGGAGGGGCTGATCTGATGGCACTGGGGGACATAGAGGGGCTGATCTGATGGCACTGGGGGACATGGAGGGGCTGATCTGATGGCACTGGGGGAGTGGGAGACATGGAGGGGCAGATCTGATGGTACTAGGGGAGTAGGGGACATGGAGGGGCTAATCTGATGGCAGTGGGGGAGTAGGGGACATGGAGGGGCTGATCTGATGGCACTGGGGGATATGGAGAGGCTGATCTGATGGCAGTGGGGGAGTAGGGGACATGGCAATGGATGGCATGGAGGGGCTGATGGCACTGGGGTGGGGGAGAGCTGATGCACTTGGGCTGATTGCACGGGGGGAACGAAGGGTGTTGGGGACTGATGGCAGGGGGTCTGATGAGTTTTTATAAAGGAAAACAGTCTAATAATTCATTTTTTCTTATTAGATTACTCGATTCATAGTAAACAATAATCGATAGAATACTCGATTACTGAAATAATCGTTTACTGCAGCCCTAGTATCAACCACTGAGGGATCTCAATCTTCATATACATCTTCTATTCGCTGGAGCTATCTCAGACAGACTGGTTGCTAGGGACACTGTGCCTGACAACCCCAATGTTGTTAGGCAGTGTATTCGTAGCAACTAGACTGGCAGACGTGACTTGGTACCAGACTGGTACTATGCTGACAGAAAAGAAGGAAAACAGCACCTGGCAGCCCCATGCTATGTAGGTCCTCAGCACAGCCTACAATGGTACTGATCCGATTTTTCTAAACATAGATTAAAGGAACACTCCGACAAAGGTCTTTTTAAGCTGAATTTGTCATACCTTGCCTCCATAGCATACTGGATCCCTTCTGCTGGGAGTGCTCCTTTAAGGCGGTGAACCCAAAACCGTTCTATGGCCATAGAAACTTTTCTAATAGTGAATGCGCACTTTCCATGTAATAATAACGTACCATCTTTGTGATGTTCGGGATCCCCACAACGCGGCCAGAGCTGTGGAGACCCTCGTGGTGCTGGCGCTATGCCGACCACTGTGGGCTAAAACTAGTATCAGCATGGACCGGGGCTGGTGTAATAGGTGCGACTGTAGCACGGGAAGATCTTGTTATATCACGCTGTGCTCAATACAAAAATCCTTCCCTCGTAATCTCCATTTTCAGGTGGGGGGGTGCATTTCACTTTCTGCAGTAGCAACAATATGGCAAGAATCCCCCTTCCCCCATAGACTGATAGGACAGAACCTGTTGCACGTACAAGGTGTTATTGATGTCAGTGTACCAGCGACCATCGAAGCCAGGATTTCTGCCGGCGCTCTGCTGTGTGCAGGATTTGTTCTGCGCCTCTCGCCTCTCCCGGGCCCTCCTCAGCAGATAAGCCTCCTCTTCTTCTTTAATTTGCTGCTGCACTTGAGGGTCATCCTGCAGGGCCTGGATCCGCTCCGAGCGCTCTATCTCCTTCCCGTCCAGCCACTTCAAGACAAAACAATGTCACAGTCTCAGCTGCCACCAAATCACAGCAGAAATCTAATCTACACTCTAACATTAACCCCTTTCAGTCCTGAACGGCTGGACATGTTTAAGCGGTTTTTGATGATACGCCGGGCTGTTTAAATATCTTTTCTTTACATATGTGTTTTTCTTTTGGGCGTTTTATTAGGAAGAAACTCTACACACCAACTTTTTTATTTTTCTTTAATTTACAAATAGACACTAAAAGGGGTCATTTATTAAGACCGGCGTTGTAGACGTGGCGCATGATGCACCTAAGTTATGTAGAGCAGTGTTTCCCAACCAGTGTGCCTCCAGCTGTTGCAAAACTACAACTCCCAGCATGCCCACACAACCAAAGGCTGTCCAGGCATGCTGGGAGTTGTAGTTTTGCAACAGCTGGAGGCACACTGGTTGGGAAACACTGATGTAGAGGCATTGCTTCGGCGCATCCACCACCGGTCTAAATCTACGCTACTTGCTACCCCTGCTGACGTAGATTTAGATTATTTTCTATGCCTAAAAAAAGGCGCAGAAAATGGTAAGTGAGATAGGCCGCCCCCTTCCATGCCACGCCCCCTTTTTTTAGACCTGGTGTATGCGGGAAAAGTTGCAGATTCGGACAACAAGTCTACTTTGCGACCGAATCTGGGACAGATATACGCCAAAAATTGGAGTTTATCTAATAATAATAATTGATCCCCTAAAAATTTATCAGAATGGGTTCCTTATTCTGTTTTTTGATACATAACATGTACAGTCTAGGTGGGGTTAACGCAGGGTGTTTAGGCGACAGATTGAATTAGTGTGGGGTTTTTGTTCCTTATTTGTACTTAATTGTTTACTTAGGTTTGTATCTATTTATGATCTATAATATGTCCCTCCTCCATAAGGGACATCAAATTGTATCATTTCTTACAGTCTTCCAGTGTAATCTGGGCACTTCTAGAACATTAAGAATATAATTAGTCATCTTGTAGTGTGTAAGTTTTCAGGAAGGGTCCTGTTTCTCATTATGTATGTGCACCGCTTATCATACGTACATCGCCATGGAATGAATGGTGCTTTAATAATAAATAATAATAATAGGCAGAGATGACATAAGCCACAACAAAACAATTATACCTTTTCCACAGGGACCCGACTACTTCTTGCTAGATTGCAAAGTTCAATGTTCAAGAATATAACTACTATAATACTGCCCTCTATGTACAAGAATATAACTACTATAATACTGCTCCTATGTACAAAAATATAACTACTATAATACTGCTCCTATGTACAAGAATATAACTACTATAATACTGCTCCTATATACAAGAATATAACTACTATAATACTGCTCCTATGTACAAGAATATAACTACTATAATACTGCTCCTATGTACAAGAATATAACTACTATAATACTGCTCCTATGTACAAGAATATAACTACTATAATACTGCCTCCTATGTACAAGAATATAACTACTATAATACTGTTCCTATGTACAAGAATATAACTACTATAATACTTCTCCTATGTACAAGAATATAACTACTATAATACTGCCTCCTATGTACAAGAATATAACTACTATAATACTGCCCCTATGTACAAGAATATAACTACTATAATACTGCTCCTATGTACAAGAATATAACTACTATAATACTTCTCCTATGTACAAGAATATAACTACTATAATACTGCTCCTATGTACAAGAATATAACTACTATAATACTGCCCCTACAGACGTGGACAAAATTGTTGGTACCCTTTGGTCAATGAAAGAAAAAGTCACAATGGTCACAGAAATAACTTTAATCTGACAAAAGTAATAATAAATTAAAATTCTATAAATGTTAACCAATGAAAGTCAGACATTGTTTTTCAACCATGCTTCAACAGAATTATGTAAAAAAATAAACTCATGAAACAGGCATGGACAAAAATGATGGTACCCCTAACTTAATATTTTGTTGCGCAACCTTTTGAGGCAATCACTGCAATCAAACGCTTCCTGTAACTGTCAATGAGACATCTGCACCTCTCAGCAGGTATTTTGGCCCACTCCTCATGAGCAAACTTCTCCAGTTGTGTCCGGTTTGAAGGGTGCCTTTTCCAGACTGCATGTTTCAGCTCCTTCCAAAGATGCTCAATAGGATTGAGGTCAGGGCTCATAGAAGGCCACTTTAGAATAGTCCAATTTTTTCCTCTTAGCCATTCTTGGGTGTTTTTAGCGGTGTGTTTTGGGTCATTGTCCTGTTGCAAGACCCATGACCTGCGACTGAGACCAAGCTTTCTGACACTGGCTAGTACATTTCTCTCTAGAATTCCTTGATAGTCTTGAGATTTCATTGTACCCTGCACAGATTCAAGACACCCTGTGCCAGACGCAGCAAAGCAGCCCCAGAACATAACAGAGCCTCCTCCATGTTTCACAGTAGGGACAGTGTTCTTTTCTTGATATGCTTCATTTTTTCGTCTGTGAACATACAGCTGATGTGCCTTGGCAAAAACTTCGATTTTTGTCTCATCTGTCCACAGGACATTCTCCCAGAAGCTTTGTGGCTTGTCAACATGTAGTTTGGCATATTCCAGTCTTGCTTTTTTATGATTCGTTTTCAACAATGGTGTCCTCCTTGGTCGTCTCCCATGTAGTCCACTTTGGCTCAAACAACGACGGATGGTGCGATCTGACACTGATGTTCCTTGAGCATGAAGTTCACCTTGAATCTCTTTAGAAGTCTTTCTAGGCTCTTTTGTTACCATTCGGATTATCCGTCTCTTAGATTTGTCATCAATTTTCCTCCTGCGGCCACGTCCAGGGAGGTTGGCTACAGTCCCATGGATCTTAAACTTATGAATAATATGTGCAACTGTACTCACAGGAACATCTAGTTGCTTGGAGATGGTCTTATAGCCTTTACCTTTAACATGCTTGTCTATAATTTTCTTTCTGATCTCTTGAGACAGCTCTTTCCTTTGCTTCCTCTGGTCCATGTCGAGTGTGGTACACACCATATCACCAAACAACACAGTGATTACCTGGAGCCATATATATAGGCCCAATGGCTGATTACAAGGTTGTAGACACCTGTGATGCTAATTAGTGGACACACCTTGAATTAACATGTCCCTTTGGTCACATTATGTTCTGTGTTTTCTAGGGGTACCATCATTTTTGTCCATGCCTGTTTCATGAGTTTATTTTTTTACATAATTCTGTTGAAGCATGGTTGAAAAACAATGTCTGACTTTCATTGGTTAACATTTATAGAATTTTAATTTATTATTACTTTTGTCAGATTAAAGTTATTTCTGTGACCATTGTGACTTTTTCTTTCATTGACCAAAGGGTACCAACAATTTTGTCCACGTCTGTATGTACAAGAATATAACTACTATAATACTGCTCCTATGTACAAGAATATAACTACTATAATACTTCTCCTATGTACAAGAATATAACTACTATAATACTGCCTCCTATGTACAAGAATATAACTACTATAATACTGCTCCTATGTACAAGAATATAACTACTATAATACTGCTCCTATGTACAAGAATATAACTACTATAATACTGCTGTTATGTACAAGAATATAACTACTATAATACTGCTCCAATGTACAATAATATAACTACTATAATACTGCTT
The DNA here is from genome assembly GCF_014858855.1 of Bufo gargarizans. Lineage (NCBI taxonomy): Eukaryota > Metazoa > Chordata > Amphibia > Anura > Bufonidae > Bufo > Bufo gargarizans. The sequence goes on from NC_058084.1 coordinate 6,763,635, forward strand.
CTATGTACAAGAATATAACTACTATAATACTGCTCCTATGTACAAGAATATAACTACTATAATACTGCTCCTATGTACAAGAATATAACTACTATAATACTTCTCCTATGTACAAGAATATAACTACTATAATACTGCCCCTATGTACAAGAATATAACTACTACAATACTGCTCCTATGTACAAGAATATAACTACTATCATACTGTCTCCTATGTACAAGAATATAACTACTATAATACTGCTCCTATGTACAATAATATAACTACTATAATACTGTTCCTATGTACAAGAATATAACTACTATAATACTGCTCCTATGTACAAGAACATAACTACTATAATACTGCTCCTATGTACAAGAATATAACTACTACAATACTGCTCCTATGTACAAGAATACAACTACTATCATACTGTTCCTATGTACAAGAATATAACTACTATAATACTGCTCCTATGTACAAGAACATAACTACTATAATACTGCCCCTATGTACAAGAATATAACTACTACAATACTGCTCCTATGTACAAGAATATAACTACTACAATACTTCTCCTATGTACAAGAATATAACTACTATCATACTGTCTCCTATGTACAAGAATATAACTACTATAATACTGCTCCTATGTACAAGAATATAACTACTATAATACTGCCTCCTATGTACAAGAATATAGCTACTATAATACTGCTCCTATGTACAAGAATATAACTACTATAATACTGTCCTATGTACAAGAATATAACTACTATAATACTGCTCCTCTGTACAAGAATATAACTACTATAATACTGCCTTCTATGTACAAGAATATAACTACTATAATACTGCTCCTATATACAAGAATATAACTACTATAATACTGCTCCTATGTACAAGAATATAACTACTATAATACTGCCTCCTATGTACAGGAATATAACTACTATAATACTGCTCCTATGTACAAGAATATAACTACTATCATACTGTCTCCTATGTACAAGAATATAACTACTATAATACTGTCTCCTATGTACAAGAATATAAATACTATAATGCTGCTTCTATGTACAAGAATATAACTACTATAATACTGCTCCTATGTACAAGAATATAACTACTATAATACTGCTCCTATGTACAAGAACATTACTATAATACTGCTCCTATGTACAAGAACATTACTATAATACTGCTCCTATGTACAAGAACATAACTACTATAATACTGCTCCTATGTACAAGAATATAACTACTATAATACTGCTCCTATGTACAAGAATATAACTACTATAATACTGCTCCTATGTACAATAATATAACTACTATGGGGGGCGGAGCCTGGCTGCGTAGCTGGATGGCTGCACGTTGCTGAGCTCCTCATCCTTACCGGTGTATTAACCCTTTTAATCAGCTAACAGCACCGCACGAATGGGCAAAACGGGCAAGGATCGACCCAGGGACCCAGCAGATCCTACTCCTGTAAAATCTAGACAGCCCGACATGGATCAATACCTCAAAAAACATGCAAGGCTGAGGTCGGCTGAAACTCCCAAGATGGCGCCCGCTCCGGCCCAGGCATCCGACATGGAGGAAGACACTGATGGCGGGAGTGTTTCTGATGTGTCCACTTGTAAATCAAGGAGGCAGAGGGGCTCATTTACGAAAGCGGCACTATTGGAGGTGCTGAATTCAGCTTTAGCCCCGATCAAGCAAGATCTTACGGAGATTAAAGAAGACCTCCGGAGCATGGGTCACCGGGTGTCAGACCTGGAGGGCGCGCAGGAGGCGGCTCTTCAAAGAGAGGAGAAAACCTACAAGGCGATCAGCTCCCACACTGACCTGCTCAATGAAGCGCTCCTGAGGGTCGAGGACCAGGAGAATCGGAGCCGCAGGAGGAATCTCAGGATTCGCGGGCTCCCAGAATCCTTTGCCAGTGAAGCGCTGGAGAAAGTGGCACAGGAGATATTCGCTGACCTGCTGGGGCCTGAGAGAGCGGGCCGAATAATAATAGAGAGGATTCACCGGGCGCTGAGGCCTAAGCCGAAGAACACAGAACCCCCACGGGATGTCATCTGCGGCCTCCTTAGTTTTATCGACACCGCAGCGATTATGAGAGCCGGAAGAGAAGCGGAGCAGCTGCAGTATGGAGGTACGCCGATTATGTTTTTCCAGGACCTGGCCCCCTCCACACTGGCTAAACGGCGTATCCTCAAGCCGCTCCTGGATGCCCTTAGAGCCGCAGCTACCCCGTTTCGGTGGCTTTACCCGTTCGGGATTGCGGTCCTCAAAAACGGACGCCAGATTTCCATCAGATCGCCGAAGGATCTACGTACCAGCTGGGCTCAGCTGGGATTAAGCCCGATTGAAATCCCGTCGTGGATGCCGGCCGACATGGAGGACCCACCTCTCCCGCCACCCCAGGCGGCTGAATGGCGCCCTGTCTACAATAAAAGGTCTCCCAGGGCTCGGGCTGAAAAGTCTGCTCACCCTCCTACCTGAGCACAGAAGATGTGTGAGGAGCTGTCTGTTCCTGTCTCAAGAGAAGTTCCTGGGACTGACTGCATGAGGGTGAAGTTGGCAGATGCTTTTATGTCCTCTGAGGGCTTTAGGCCTGACTATGAGCTGTCATGTCCGCTTGTTGCGGAAAATAATGTCTGAGTCTGCAGTTCTAGTTTGATTGCTGTTAGGTTCTGTACCTTACCTGTTCCCTGAGGGCTCTCGGCCTGATTTCAGGCCAGTCATGGCCGCCTGTTGCGGAATATAGTGTCTCAGAGTGCAGGCATGGTCTGATACAAATGAGGTTCTGTACCTTGCCTGTTCCCTGCTCTTTTTTCTAAATATGCAAGGGTTCACCCGGTTTTACCTTTGGGTTACCCCCTTTTTCCTTGTGAGATGGCCAGTATTTGGCCTTCGGTAGCTCTGCGGGACCCCCCACCTGACAGACCCCGGCTGGTAGCCGAAATGAGAAAGGGTCGTGTTGTCAGGTGCTCAGTAGAGCTTTATATGCAGAATGTATTTGTGCTATTGTTTAATGTCGTATTTGTTCTCTCCCCTCCTTACCTCTTGTGTCTCCCCTCCCCCCCCCTCCTCATCCACCATCAGATGTCATATATGTCATGTATTGCATATTTAAATGCTGACTGTCCACTTTCTATTGCAGGATGTCGTCTATTGTGATTTCTTCCTTTAACGCCCGGGGAATGAACGAGCCTTGCAAACGGTCCCAAATCCTGGCCCTTTTACAGAGGGATAAAGTGTCTATAGCGTTCTTTCAGGAAACCCACTTCCGAGAGGGTAAGACCCCCAAATTGCCCCCCAAACGGTTTTCTCAGTGGTTCCACAGCACGTATAGTTCGGCTAGCAGGGGTGTCAGCATAGCAATCCACAAACAGCTCCCCTTTAAGCATTCTGCCGTATCTGCAGACCCTGAGGGTCGATACCTGTTTGTTAAGGGCACTATTGCTGGCACACCTGTTACCCTGGCAACTGTATATGCTCCCAACAGAGGGCAGGTTGCTTGGCTTGTTCAGACCCTTGGCCTACTATCCTCCTTTAAGGAGGGAATGGTTATTCTTGGAGGCGATTTTAATGCTACCCTTGATCCTGCACTAGACGCTTCTAATGGGAAGTCTGCCATCACACATACCCGTTTGCGGCGCCTTAAGCTGGCCCTGCAGAGGTTAGGAGTTCTAGATATCTGGCGCACCACTAACCCTACTGGTAGGGATTTTTCCTTTTATTCAGCTGCTAAACTATCTTACCATAGATTAGACTATTTATTCTTATCCAAATCCTGGGCTAACAGAGTCATCAATTCCCACATAGGGAATATCACCCTGTCTGACCACGCTCCGGTATTTCTGAACATGTCCCTGCAGGACCTCCCAAAGAGGGAATGGAATTGGCGTATTAATGAGACTATTATCTCGGACCCCTCCCATGCTGCTAAATTATCTTCTATCATAAAGGATTTCTTCACATCTAATACTACAGGCCCTGACGCTCCCTCCCCTGCTATTATTTGGGAAACCCATAAGGCGGTCCTGAGAGGCGAACTAATAGCTTTAGGTGCTCATATTAAAAGACAACGGAATCAGGCGGTGGCGACACTTCTCTCCCAGATTCAGGCTCTAGAGCTAACGCACAAATCCTCCCAGGCCCTTAGTTGTGCCTCAGAGCTTTCAGAAGCCCGTACTAAGCTCAAGAACCTGCTAAACGTCACCTCAGCTAAGCTTTTACTTAGAGCTAAATTCCGTTCGTATGCGCACGGAGATAAAGGGAATAGACTGATGTCCGCTTTAGTGAAGAAACAAAGAACTGACTCCTTTATTGCGGCAGTTAAAGATGACAGAGGCGTCCTTCATAAAGGGACCCCAGATATAGCTAAAACCTTCTGCGCCTTCTATAGGGACCTATACAACCTTAAGACACCAGATCACATGTCACCAGCTCAATTAGGTGAAGCGACGGAGAAATTCCTCTCCTCCCTCCAGTTACCTACTATTACCCCAGCTCAGTCAGCCCAGCTCCTGTCTCCTATCACAGACGATGAAATATGTAAAGTTCTCTCCTCCATACCCTCAGGGAAAAGCCCAGGCCCTGATGGTTTTACCATATCTTACTACAAATCCTTTAAGCAGACCCTAATTCCCCGTTTTAATACCTTATGTAACTACTTACTCCAAGGGGGTTCCCTCCCTCCCCAATCGCTTTCAGCCCATATCACGGTAATCCACAAGGAAAATAAGGATCCCCTAAATTGCGGGAGTTACCGCCCTATTTCGCTTCTAAACACTGATGTGAAATGGTGGGCCAAAATCTTGGCTCAACGTATTCAGTCGGTTCTCCCTGGCATTATCAACGAGGAGCAGGTGGGGTTCGTCTCTGGCAGGCAGGGAAGCGAAAATACGGTCCGTGTCATACAATTGATTACGCATGCTCGTCAGCAATCAATACCCTTAGCTCTTCTCAGTACAGACGCAGAGAAGGCCTTTGACAGGATCAGTTGGCAATTCATGTCTCGGGCACTGTCGAAGTTTGGCCTTCCGGACCAGTTCATTCAATCCATTTTCTCACTCTATTCGCTCCCCTCTGCCAGAATACGGATTAATGGAACACTCTCCCCAGCTTTTCCCATTACTAATGGGACGAGGCAGGGGTGCCCACTCTCACCTGCCCTCTTTGTTATTGTCATGGAGACCCTGCTGGCCAGGATCCGGCAAGATCCAGACATTAGGGGGATCACCTTGGGGTCGCATACCCATCTGACGGCCGCTTTTGCAGACGACCTTTTGGTCATAACGTCCAACCCTCTAACTTCCTTCCCCAGACTTCAGGCCCTTTTTGAGGAATATGGAGCAGTCTCAAATTTTAAGATCAATTATACTAAGTCACAAGCCCTGAATATTTCTTGCCCTTCCGCTACCGTGGATACGCTTAAAGGTATCGCTGCTTTTTCATGGGCCACTAAGTCAATCCCTTTTCTGGGTACACATATCTCAGCAAAACCGGAAGACCTTTTCGAGTTAAATTATGTACCTCTGCTGAAATCCATTAGATCACACTTACAAGCTTTGAAGCTTCCGTTTATCTCTTGGATTGGGCGGAAGAACTTCATTAAAGCTTTTATTGTCCCCAGACTGCTGTACCTCATCCAAACACTCCCTATCTGGCTACCCCATTCCTTCTTTGTGGAGGTCCGCAGGGTCATCTCAACCTTTGTTTGGTCTGGAGGGTCCCCTAGACTGGTTTATGCCACTCTCACTCGGGAGAGGAGGTTGGGAGGCTTCGGCCTACCCGACATATACCTTTACTACAAAGCATCGATGCTGAACAGAGCTTTGAGCCTCATCGCCTGGCGCCCTCTCGGCCTTGTCTCCCGACTGGAGTGTTATCTGCTCTCATACAGGGACAAGTTAGTTCTTTGGGGCTTACGCAAATGTACTGCTAATAATAAGTTCACCTCGCCACTATGGAAGGGTCTGTTATTGGAATGGACCAAATTATATGGGTCCTCTACCCTTAGGTTCCCAAGCTTGAATCTCCCCTTAGATCTGCTGCAGGCGTATGTACACCCGGCCACCTCTGATGCGACAGGAATTTGGGCTATACTAGCCAACTTTAAACTGAAAGACATCATTACTGTATCAGGTGACTTAAATTGGAGTAGGATATATGAAATCCCGAGGGTTCGGGGAGCCTCTTTCCTATCGCTTATGGCGTTTAGGAAAGACTTGGCGCTTTTGAAATCTCTGCCCAGGCCCACGATTGATCCCTCTTGGTTGGAGGGGAAAATCGCTAACGCCCTTCGCCCCAAGAAACCTCTCTCCACGTTCTACAGGGAGTTACTCTCCTCCGCACCTCCAGATCTGTGGTTCCTTGCAGCGTGGGAAAAGGAACTGTCTCTGACTTTGTCAGAACCTGAAAAGGCGTTCATCCTCACACACTCACATGGTTTCAACCGTTGTATTAAAATCCAGGCAAACTCTTATAAATTACTTACAAGATGGTATAAGACGCCGGAATTCCTTCACAAGCTCAATCCCGCTATCCCAAACGGCTGCTGGAGGTGTGGAGGAGACATTGGCTCTTTGTCTCATATTTGGTGGAGCTGCGAGAAAATCAAACCGTTCTGGGTTGAAGTAGGGGCAGCTATAAACAGGATATGTAACACCCAGATTACCTTAGATGCAAAACTCCTGCTGCTCTGGTGCCCAAATAGCACGCTCACTCCTTCAAAGTATAACCTACCAACCATGCTTATTACAGCAGCTCGACTGCTGATCCCTCTTTTATGGAAAAATGAATCAGCCCCTTCGTTCTTGATGTGGACGGAAAAAATTGACCAATTATATCGGTTCGAAGAATTAGCCCACTGGGAGAACGACTCTAGAGCAGTTTTTGTAAAAATATGGTCTCCTTGGAAGCTATATCGCAATTTCTAGGTTTAGACATGTCTTGACTTAAGATGTTGATTGACATCCAACTCTCCCCCTCCCCTCTTTCCCCCCCTGTCTCACCTTCCTTTGTCTTGTTATGACCCCCCCTCGTCAGATATTTGTTCATTTTTGTCACTTTATTATTTGAAGTCGTGTATGCCATCATTTTGCACATAGTGTGCTTGCTGATTATGCACTTTTCCAGCTGCGTCTGGACACAAGATGTATGTTTCTCTACATGACTGTGTATATCTCTCAAATAAAAAGAAATTTGATAAAGAATATAACTACTATAATACTGCCTCCTATGTACATGAATATAACTACTATAATACTGCTCCTATGTACAAGAATATAACTGCTATGGGGCGGAGCTTGACTTCCGGCCAAGCCAGACGCATGTGAGAGAGCTCCTCTCCATGTGAGCCAGCAAACTGGTTTATTTCGCTTTCCAGCCTATCCAGAATGGGTAAAGTAGGACGGTATATCCCTGCAGACAAGCCAGAACCTGCCAGATTGGACCGAGGTCCCCAGGACATGGATAAATTTCTGAGCAAGAGGCCTCCGGCTGCGAGTGCTGCCAAGATGGCGCTGCCTGAGCACGAGGTCAGGTCGCAGGAAGCAGAAGGAGCGGATGGCGTCTCATCAGACCTGGACGCTGGACCCCGCACCTCCACCGCAGCGCCTATCTCGCGCCAATTCATCCAACAAGCCCTATCAGCAGCGCTAGCTCCGGTGATTCAAGACCTCACCGAAATCAAGAGCGACGTGAAGCACATCGGGCACCGCGTCGAGAAGCTGGAGCATACCCAGGCGGCCATCCTGACCTTTGCTCATACGCTGGGCGATAACAGTGCCGCGCTCGCTGCCTCCTTGGACAATGCCTACGCTCTGATAGAAGATCAGGAGAACCGCAGCCGACGGAAGAATATCCGGCTGCGAGGTCTCCCAGAGCGGGTGTTGCACGATGCATTACCTGAAGCGGCGACCGCCATTTTCTCCGGCCTGCTAGGCGCTGACAGAGCTGCTGAAATCTGCGTGGAACGTATCCACAGAGCACTCAGGCCGAAGCCAAGGGACAACGACCCACCGAGGGATGTGGTCTGCGGCCTGCTACGGTATGTTGATACGGCAGCTATCCTTAAAGCCGCAAGAGAGCAGAAAGAACCACTATATGAAGGAACCAAGATCCTCTTATTTCAAGATCTGGCACCCTCCACTTTAAATAAGAGAAGGATTCTTCGGCCGCTTACGGACCATCTGAGAGCTGTTAAAATGCCTTACAAGTGGCTATTCCCATTTGGTTTGACTTTCGCATCGGAGGGCAAAAGATGCACGGTCCGCACACCAGCAGACTTACCAGCGGCGTGGACTCTGCTTCGGACGACCCCCCTGGACATTCCATCATGGCTCCCGTCGGCCGACACAGGAGTCCCGTTGCCTGACTTGCCGGAGGAGCAAAGATGGGTTAAAGCCTCTACTAAAAGGAAGCTCAACAATAGGCCATAAGACCTGCCATCATGATTAGAATCCTTTTGCCTCACCCGTGGACGGTAGCGTACTGAATCGGCAGGGCGACTGGACATTGCAGACGATCTTCGGGTCCCTGAGCGCAAGTATCTGGTGCAGTCATTCATGCTATTTATGTTTGTAGCCTGTGTCGGGTCACCGGAGGCGGCCTAATGGTCCGAGGACTTGTCCTGAGATGTTCCGGGCAGAAGGTCAGCGGGCGGTGGTTTCCTGGGTTGGGTAGGCCCGGTCGGGCGACCCGTGGCACCGCTGCTGTATCGCCACATAGTCAATTTTGTGGTTAACACGCATTTCATATTACGTATATTTGTTATACATGTTTTTACTGAGTTTGTTCCTGAGCATGAAGGTCCTATAGTAATGGTGTGGCAGCAGGGAGTGTCAGTCCCTTTGATTGATCCCTAGCTCAGTCAGACTATTTCGCTATGGGTTGGCCATTCAGCGGAAAGTTTAATGCTCTGTTTGCTATGGCTCGTGGGTCAAGCTGGTTCACTCCCCCTGTATAACTGCTTGCCTTTGACCGGTATGGCACTCACCAGGGACCTTATGGCGCAACCCTGGTGCGAGCGCCTTACAATTGGCTGGCTTGGGCCATTCGCGCTTGGCCTTGTTTTGCTGGGCCGCGCGCTGGGCACAAGTCACCCGAACCTTATGTTGGAGATTTTCTCCACTCCCCGGTTGTTCTTGAAGTTAGATACTTCTCTTAGTTTCCCTGGTCACACGCATGATTCCCAGCAACTAATAGCCCTATGGTCTACACTCAGAATACGCCATGGCATTGATTAAGTGTACCTCCCTTAATGTCAGAGGATTTAATACACCGCAGAAGAGGTCGCAGGTTATACGTATGTTAAGGTCATCGCACACAGACATTTGTTTTCTCCAGGAATTACACTTCAAGTCAGCACGTGTGCCTACTCTTCCTAAGTCCTACTTCCAGCACTGGTTCATTAGCACGTTCAGCAGTGCAGCTAGAGGAGTTGGCATTGCCATATCAAAGAAAATCCCTTTTCAGTTATTATGCACTCAGGAAGATCCAGAAGGGCGCTATGTATTTGTAAAAGGCTCAATAGGCACACAGGTGGTAACCTTAGCCAGCCTATACTGCCCCAATCGTGGTCAAACGAAGTGGCTAGTCCATACTTTAAAGAAGTTCGCCTCCTTCGCAGAGGGAATCAGATTAATAGGTGGGGACCTTAACATGACGCTGAATCCCTTATTGGATGCGTCTGATGGCTCCTCCCAACTGACCCAGGCAGCGTTGGGTAGGGTTAACGCCTATTTAGCAGAGGTTAACTTAGTGGACTCTTGGCGGTTGCTTCATCCTGCTGACAGAGACTATACCTTCTTCTCGGCACCACATAACACCCACAAGAGGCTGGATTATATCCTGATCTCGGGCAGCTGCGCAGACAGGGTGGAGCGATCTACCATTGAGCCGGTCACAGTCTCAGATCACGCCCCGGTGTCCGCTTCGCTTCACTTCCCTACGTTGCCTACACAAACTAAACAGTGGCGACTGAATGAGACACTCCTAGATAAAAAGTCAGACTTCGACTCCCTCAGTCAGAAACTATCATGGTTCTTTACCGAAAACTCTACAGAGGGGATGCCACTTACTACTGTCTGGGAGACACATAAACAGGTCATGAGAGGCGAGCTCATTGCACTGGGCAGTCGGGTTAAAAGGAATAGACAAGAGCATTTGAATTCCCTACTTAAGCAAATTGCGGCTATTGAGTCTGTTCACAAGCGCTCAAGAGCCCTGGAGGCTAGGGAACAGCTAGCCACCCTGCGTAAGCAACTAACAGATCATTTAAATGTATGTTACGCTAAAACATACCAATACTCGCAATTTCGCTTTTACTCCCATGGGGACAAGGGCACGAAATTGATGTCCTCTCTCCTAAAACAGAAGAAGGACTCAATGTATATAGCAGGGATTAATAAGAGAGACGGTACCACTGTTCACAAAACATCAGACATAGCCAATGAGTTCCAAAACTTTTACCAAGACTTGTACGGTCTCCCTGAAGGGGTAGCAGGATCCTCTGTGGATAGAGCCTCCTTGATTGATACCTTCTTACAGCACCTACAGCTTCCCACTCTAAATGAAGAGGAGGGTCACTCCCTTCTAGCCCCAGTAACGGAAGATGAAGTATTAAAAATTTTAGGCTCCATGCCCATGGGGAAGAGCCCGGGTCCCGACGGGTTCCCGGTGGGATACTATAAGAAATTCTCCAAACTACTAGCCCCTCGACTTGCTGCCTGGTGCAATGAGCTCCTGAGTGGCTCACAGTTACACAAACAGTCCCTTGAAGCTACGGTCACTATTCTTCCCAAACCTGGGAAAGACCCTAAGTTGTGCGGCAGCTATAGGCCAATTTCGCTTTTAAACGTTGACATCAAAGTCTGGGCGAAAATACTTGCGACCAGAATTGGTGCCCTTCTTCCGAAACTCATTAACCCTGAACAGGCAGGCTTCGTCCCTGGCAGGGAAGGCAGTCACAATTCCTGCAGAATACTATCCACTATTCAGCTGGCGATGAAAAAGCGCCTCCCCCTGGTTCTGCTGGGTGTAGATGCGGAGAAGGCCTTTGACCGGGTGAATTGGGCTTACATGATACAAACCTTGCAAAAGTTTGGCTTCCCAGCGCAATTTCAGAGAGCCATAATGTCACTGTATGGTGATCCTAGCGCCCGGATCAGAGTTAATGGCACCTTATCGCCTCCCTTCCCCATCAGGAATGGGACGAGACAGGGTTGCCCCTTGTCCCCTGCCCTGTACATTTCAGTCATGGAAACTTTGCTCCAGGCCATTCGAGAACATCCCGGCATCCGGGGACTCAAGCTGGAGAATAGCCCCATAGAATACCTTAACGCAGCCTATGCGGACGACCTCCTAGTCATGGTTTCCAACCCGGTCGAGGCCTTCCCGCATCTATTATCCCTGTTCGAACAATATGGACAAGTGTCTAACTTTAAAGTAAATTACACAAAATCGGAAGCCATGAATATATCGGCACCGTCCAAACAAATTCACCTGCTGAAGACGAAAACCCCTTTCATATGGCAAACGTCTCACCTATCTTACCTGGGAATTAAGATCCCTTGCAGATTGGATGAGCTTTTCCGGCTGAACTATGCTGCACTGCTGAACGACACCCAACAACAACTGCACACGCTGAGAATTCCGTATGTTTCCTGGATGGGCCGTAAAAACCTGTTAAAGGCATTCATTATGCCCAAAATACTGTATGCCCTGCAGATGCTGCCTGTCTTTCTTCCCTCCTCCTTCTTTACACAAATTAGAAGGCTCTTCAGCACCTTTCTTTGGGGGGGGAGGGGAGCGAGACTGGCACATCGCACGCTGATTCTAAGGAAGAGTCAGGGAGGTATGGCCCTACCTGACGCTCAGTTATACTACCAGGCCATCCACCTGAAGAGGTGGCTACATATCCACGCCCCCTGGTCTACTATCCTAGGTAGGGAGCTTGAGATATCCCAGCTTGATAAAAAACAGAGAGCGGGGTTATGGGGCCTGAATTCATGTTCACTTCACTCCCATGTACTGCTTAAGGGCACAGCGGCCGTTATCAGACAACTGAACAAAGACAAAGGCTTGTTGCATGCTCTATCACCACTGATGCCGGCAGACCTCGCTCCATTCATTGTGAGAAGCACCGCTGATACTGTACCCCCTGCATGGAATAAACTGCGCAGTTATACTGTCACGGAGTTCTTAGATGGAGCATCAGGTGCTCTCCCCGCGCATCACCCCCTAAATCATACCTTGTACTCTAGCAACTTTTTGGAGACCATAGAATACAATTCTATCAGCAAGCCACTATTAACTTCTAGACAGTCCGCCCCGGAAGCAACATGGTTCGAGAAGTTGATGCACTTAAAATCCCCCCCTAGTAAACTAATATCTAAACTATACTTGGCCCTTAATGTCCAGTCCCCAATAGGGGTCCCACAGTACTTGAGAACCTGGGAGTCTGAGCTTGGATTAGACTTTTCGGAAACTGACATATTGCGCATACATGCCCACTCCCATGGATTCTCAAGATGTGTAAAAGTGCAAGAGCATTCATACAAAGTGCTGACCCAGTGGTATCAAACCCCTAAAAAGCTGTTCTTAAAAGGTTTCAGTCAGTCCGACTTGTGCTGGAGGTGTAAAGAGGCGTCAGGGACGCAAACACACATATTCTGGTCCTGCCCTAGGCTCCGCCTGTATTGGGACGGGGTCTCAGCTGTAATAAATGAGGTAATGAATGCTTGCATTCCGCTATCGCCTGAACTGGTGCTTCTCTGGCTTCCCACACCGGCCTTCACACCATCCAAAAAGAATTTAGCAACGCACTTGATTCAAGCAGCGAGGCTACTTATACCACAGAAATGGCTTAGTGAAGAGCCACCGACACTTCCACACTGGGAGCAGAAAGTAGATCAGATTTGCAGATTGGAGGAATTGGCTGGGTGGGAGGCCAGACAACACGAGAAATACCTAAAAGTTTGGGGACCATGGCTGGAATTCCGTAACAACGGAGGGAGCCTGGACCTTCCGAGCATTAGGTAGCCTGTAACCCTCTAAGGGTCGTATCACAGTGCCATTTGTACTTAACGGCGTATGTTAAGACTGGGCTTAGACTATTATACTTAACCGAGAAGCTTCTTGGACTTGCGTGTACAGGAGGGCCTCATATTGGGGCCTGTTTACCCCATCCCTCCTCCCGCCTCTATCCAAGTTGCAGAAATGCAGTTCCTTACCCTTCCTCCCCTCCCCCCCCCTTCCCTGCCCTGGTCTGGGTATTGATCTTCTCCCTACCATTGACGCCTACGGTCGCCCTGGTTTGCGATCGTCGGGATGGAAATGATTTGCACAGCATGAGTTTGGCAGATTCCTACTAAATAAAATCTTCCGGCGTCATTTGCACAATTTACCATTGATCTGACAGTCTTCAACAGCACCTTATAATGTATACTTTGACTCCATGTAAATTGCTTGTTGGCAGTAAAGTTTTAAGCATTTCGATGTTAGCCTTAGCATACACTGTCATGTATACTCATGTATATGTTGCTTACACCTGCTCTTTGTATACAATTATGTGATCTGCTGTCACTTTGTATGTGCAAATGTGGTAAGGGGTTGGATCCTTCCACCCATTGTTGTCTCTTTCCAATAAAAAGAAATTTGACAAAGAATATAACTGCTATAATACTGCTCCTATGTACAAGAATATAACTACTATAATACTGCCTCCTATGTACATGAATATAACTACTATAATACTGCTCCTATGTACAAGAATATAACTACTATAATACTGCCTCCTATGTACATGAATATAACTACTATAATACTGCTCCTATGTACAGGAATATAACTACTATAATACTGCCTCCTATGTACAAGAATATAACTACTATAATACTGCTCCTATGTACAAGAATATAACTACTATAATACTGCCTCCTATGTACAAGAATATAATTACTATAATACTTCTCCTATGTACAAGATTATAACTACTATAATACTGCTCCTATGTACAAGAATATAACTACTATAATACTGCCTCCTATGTACAAGAATATAACTACTATAATACTGCTCCTATGTACAAGAATATAACTACTATAATACTGCTCCTATGTACAATAATACAACTACTATAATACTGCCTCATATGTACATGAATATAACTACTATAATACTGCTCCTATGTACAAGAATATAACTACTATAATACTGCCTCATATGTACATGAATATAACTACTATAATACTGCTCCTATGTACAAGAATATAACTACTATAATACTGCCTCCTATGTACAAGAATATAACTACTATAATACTGCTTTTATGTACAAGAATATAACTACTATAATACTGCCTCCTATGTACAAGAATATAACTACTATAATACTGCCTCCTATGTACAAGAATATAACTGCTATAATACTGCCCCTATGTACAAGAATATAACTACTATAATACTGCCTCCTATGTACAAGAATATAACTACTATAATGCTGCTCCTATATAGAAGGATATAACTGCTATAACACTGTACAGTGCAGCACCCCGTCTTACTGCAGTACCTTCAGCTGGGGGAGTGTAGCCACCACGTATTTCCTGTAGCCTTCAAACTGTGCACAGGGGTTCCCGACCAGGTAGAGTTCTCGCAGGTGCAGGTTGTGTTTAAGGCTCTGGATAGTGGACACCTCCCCCACAAAGTTCACTGTCAAGTCGAGCTTCTGTAGAGATTCACAGCCTGATAGACGGAAACACAGAGGTTACACATAGTAGGGTCACCCTTCAGAGGTAAGTACTGTGGGGCACCCAGTCATACTTATCATTCATGGTGAATGTGTGATACTAGTCTGGCCTGCCAGAGCAAGAGATACCCGTGCAGCCGGTCTCCACTGTGGGTAATAGGGACAGGACTCCCTCCGTGAAGACCGCCTGCCCCTTTAATTGTATGGCCCATTTTCTCATTCTTTTCAAAAGAGTGTGAGAGGCCACTTACTCATATCATGATATTTGCACACGAGGAGCCCCAAAGTCCACTGATGATAAGCGGCGCCTCCTTGTTTAGTATAGCTTACTCCGGGACTCAGCAAGGCTGTGGATGGACTGGTCCAGCCTTGTGCCCCTCCATCAGTGGCCATGCTGAGGGATTGTGATAGAGGGGCACTGACCGCTCAGCCTTATAACAGTCTGGCACTGCCGGTCCTGTAGAGGCCACACAGGATGCACTATCCACAATAGGTGCTGCCACAGCTCACCTCCTCCCCCTCCCTGCACAATGACCTCTGCAGAGGTCTCAGAGCATGCCCACAAAACTCTCTTATAGAAATCACTGAGTCATCTCCAGACAACAGGTTCCTATGGTCCAAGTGGCCGCTGTAAAGCAAATATCTGAACTGCTAAGCTGCTCAGACAAGATGGCTGCCCTTCTAAGAAAATGGAATAAACGGAAAATTGAATAAAAAAAATCTATCATCATAAAATAAAAAGAAATACAAAAGGATGTTGTCACTGTTTGGTTCGAAACAGATAATAAAATACAGTATAGACGATACATCTCCTTTAACCCTGTGGTGGCTGCAGTAGTATAGGAGATGCATCCCCTTTAACCCTGTGGTGGCTGCAGTAGTATAGGAGATGCATCTCCTTTAACCCCGTGGTGGCTGCAGTAGTACAGGAGATGCATCCCCTTTAACCCCATGGTGGCTGCAGTAGTACAGGAGATGCATCCCCTTTAACCCCGTGGTGGCTGCAGTAGTACAGGAGATGCATCCCCTTTAACCCCGTGGTGGCTGCAGTAGTACAGGAGATGCATCCCCTTTAACCCCGTGGTGGCTGCAGTAGTACAGGAGATGCATCCCCTTTAACCCCGTGGTGGCTGCAGTAGTATAGGAGATGCATCCCCTTTAACCTCGTGGTGGCTGCAGTAGTATAGGAGATGCATCCCCTTTAACCCCATGGTGGCTGCAGTAGTATAGGAGATGCATCCCCTTTAACCCCGTGGTGGCTGCAGTAGTATAGGAGATGCATCCCCTTTAACCCCGTGGTGGCTGCAGTAGTACAGGAGATACATCCCCTTGAACCCTGTGGTGGCTGCATTAGTATAGAAGATGCATCCCCTTTAACCCTGTGGTGGCTGCAGTAGTACAGGAGATGCATCCCCTTGAACCCTATGGTGGCTGGAGCAGTACAGGAGATACATCCCCTTTAACCCTGTGGTGGCTGCAGTAGTATAGGAGATGCATCCCCTTTAACCCTATCGTGGCTGAAATAGTATAGGAGACATATCCCCTTTAACCCCGTGGTGGCTGCAGTAGTATAGGAGATGCATCCCCTTTAACCCCGTGGTGGCTGCAGTAGTACAGGAGATACATCCCCTTGAACCCTGTGGTGGCTGCATTAGTATAGAAGATGCATCCCCTTTAACCCTGTGGTGGCTGCAGTAGTACAGGAGATGCATCCCCTTGAACCCTATGGTGGCTGGAGCAGTACAGGAGATACATCCCCTTTAACCCCGTGGTGGCTGCAGTAGTATAGGAGATGCATCCCCTTTAACCCCGTGGTGGCTGCAGTAGTACAGGAGATGCATCCCCTTGAACCCTATGGTGGCTGCAGCAGTATAGGAGATGCATCCCCTTTAACCCCGTGGTGGCTGCAGCAGTATAGGAGATGCATCCCCTTTAACCCCGTGGTGGCTGCAGTAGTACAGGAGATGCATCCCCTTGAACCCTATGGTGGCTGCAGCAGTATAGGAGATACATCCCCTTTAACCCTGTGGTTGCTGCAGCAGTATAGGAGATGCATCCCCTTTAACCCTATGGTGGCTGGAGTAGTACAGGAGATACACCCCCTTTAACCCTGTGGTGGCTGCAGTAGTATAGGAGATGCATCCCCTTTAACCCCGTGGTGGCTGCAGTAGTATAGGAGATGCATCCCCTTTAACCCCGTGGTGGCTGCAGTAGTATAGGAGATGCATCCCCTTTAACCCCGTGGTGGCTGCAGTAGTATAGGAGATGCATCCCCTTTAACCCCGTGGTGGCTGCAGTAGTACAGGAGATACATCCCCTTGAACCCTGTGGTGGCTGCATTAGTATAGAAGATGCATCCCCTTTAACCCTGTGGTGGCTGCAGTAGTACAGGAGATGCATCCCCTTTAACCCCGTGGTGGCTGCAGTAGTATAGGAGATGCATCCCCTTTAACCCCGTGGTGGCTGCAGTAGTACAGGAGATGCATCCCCTTGAACCCTATGGTGGCTGGAGCAGTACAGGAGATACATCCCCTTTAACCCTGTGGTGGCTGCAGTAGTATAGGAGATGCATCCCCTTTAACCCTATGGTGGCTGAAATAGTATAGGAGAAATATCCCCTTTAACCCCGTGGTGGCTGCAGTAGTATAGGAGATGCATCCCCTTTAACCCCGTGGTGGCTGCAGTAGTATAGGAGATGCATCCCCTTGAACCCTATGGTGGCTGCAGTAGTACAGGAGATGCATCCCCTTGAACCCTATGGTGGCTGGAGCAGTACAGGAGATACATCCCCTTTAACCCTGTGGTGGCTGCAGCAGTATAGGAGATGCATCCCCTTTAACCCTGTGGTGGCTGGAGTAGTACAGGAGATACACCCCCTTTAACCCCGTGGTGGCTGCAGTAGAGATGCACATACCTTCTAGATTTTCAATCTTCTCAATGTTGTTCAGGGCTAAATTCAGATACTCCAGTTTCTTCAGTCGGCCGACGTTTTCTGCAGAACAAAAAGCAAATCCTCAGACAGGAGCAATTTTTATTTTACATGAGTTTTGTTTTTGTTTTTTTGCGGTTTAGTCCAGTAGAAAAGCCTATGGGACAATGCCAGAAAAAACCGCCATACCCAAAGCAGGCTGCGTCTGTAAAAAATGCCGCAGACAACAGAAACCGCTGTGTACGACGACTTTATAATAATTTGCTGCAGATATTAAAGGGGTTGTTCCATTATGACAACTTACCCCCTAATCACAGTGTCTGCTCAGCGGGGGACGACTCCTGGGGCCCCTGCTGATCATGAGAAAAGGACTGGGGGGCCCCTGTTCTTGAGACTGGTGAGGGTCCTTTCAGTCAGGGCCCCACTGATCAGACACTTATCCCCTATCAGTATTATTAAAAGGGTGACCAGTTTACAAGTTATTCCCTATCCGACTGATGGCGGGGGGTCTGACTACTGGTTCCGTCACTGATCCGGAGAACAGGGATCCAGTTCCCCTGATCTGAAGGAGCGGCAGGTCGAGCTTGCGCTCCATTCTGGCCCAGTACAGCGCTTTGCTATTTCTGGAGGTCCCACGAGACTGACTGGAGCAGCAGGGAGTGTGCGTGATCTGTCACTCCATCAGATCAGGGGAACAGCAAGCCTGTTCTCGGGATCAGTGGAGGTCCCAGTGGTCGGACCCCCAACCGCACAGTTAGTTATCCTGTTGATAGAGGATACCTTGGAAACTTGATACAACCCCTTTAAGAGGAAATTCCCTGCAAAGAGCTCCCATCTTATAAAACGATGACATATTGTTAGAATATTTATTTCACCTTAAGATCAGTGAGGGTCCGACCTCTGGGCCCCCCACTGCCCCTGACCCTACAGATCCCCGTTCACTTTAGGATCTCTGCTGCAACCTCTACATTCTTAGGGCTCCTGCACACAAACGTATTTTCTTTCCGTGTCCTTTCCGGGTTTTTTGTGGACTGTAAGCGGAACTATTCACTTCGATGGGTCGCAAAAAAACTGAAGTTACTCCGTGTGCATTCCGTTTCTGTATGTCCGTTTTCCGTTCCGCAAAAAAATAGAACATGCCCTATTATTGTCCGCATTATGGACAGGGACAGTACTGTTCTATTAGGGGCCAGCTGTTCCGTTCCACAAAATACAGGATGCGTCATCCGTATTTTTAACGGATCCATTTTTTGTGGACCACAAAATACATATGGTCATGTGTATGAGGCCTTAGGATAGATGGGGCCCCAGTGGTCAGACCCCATCATAAGCAGGGAAGGCTGTCAATCACTGCCCCTGGACAGCAGGGACGTGACATCGTATTCAATGCGGCAGATCAGTTTTATTTAAGAAAGCAGCAGCAGACAGGCTGGGATTTGTAGTACTACAGCGCAGCGACCCCCTGTACAATGCACCTACCTATTTTGGGGATGAGGTTGTTCTGGAGATAGAGGATTTTCAGCTCTCTGCACCATTTGTCCAGGTGCTCGATCCTCTCCACGTCTTGCTGGTGAAGGGAGATTTCTTCCAAGGAGAAGATCTCGCAGTTGTTGTGTTCGGCGCGTCTTCGGATCAGGTCTTCAGTGACTGTGGAGAAGACGTAATAACCGGGGGTCATTCTGTGTCATCCTATCTAGTATATACAGTATATATGCCGACAGCTAAAGAGCAGTATTCTCATCGCAGGCATTTATAGCATAGCTACAGCTACTACTACTACCCTCACCAGAACAGGGCCCCCCCCTGCTGAAGCGACAGCTGTGAATGGGAAGGCTGCCGCACTCGCCGGACTACCGGAGGGACCCCACTATCAAAGGTCATCCTGCAAAAATCCCTTTAAAGGGTTCGACCCCACGGTGCTGAAGCCACATGAAGCTAAGCCACGCCCCCCATGGTGAAATTGTGCAGCCATTGGCTGCTGTGGATGGGCGTGGCTTAGCTGGTCAGTCAACAGAACCGCAGGGTCCTGTCCAGACACACAAAAAAACAAATGGCAGGAAAATTTACATTTTTCACAAAAAACACTGGGGGCTGTTTACAAAGGCTTTACTTCTGTTATGGGCGTAAAGAAACCCCAAAAATTTGGTGCAAACTTTGCCCAAAAATTTTGTGACTTTTTATGTCTTGGCCACTCGCATCAGTTTATTTTGAATGGGCGGGGCTTCATGGCAGGGGCGGGGCCACGGTGAAGTACAGCCTTCTGCAGGCGTAGGTTTTGATTTCTGGCACACGGGCCGCAGACGATGCAATAAACTGGTCGCGTCTTTCGTCAGTGGGCCTTTTACTAAGATTTGCGTCGCCACCCCGAAAGTCATGTATACAGTCGGGTGACAGCCGGGGACCCCGTGCAGAAGACAGGAGAGGTTCATTACCACTACTGTCTATTCCTTCGCTCGATGCATGATGCTCGATGAGCCACTTCCTCTATTGGACGCGTCGATCACATGATCACTGGGTGTTTCAGGCAGATCAGAGCTGCTGGGTCTTGGCAGACCCTGATCAGCATTGCCTGTGTACAATGCCCCCACACAGGGCAGCTGGGGGTCCTTTGGATGCCCCAGTTACAGTGGAAAAGCTTCAAAATACAAAAATAAAATAAAATGTTAGTGTCCCCCAGGGGTTATCCGGGTATTTAAAAGGAACCTGTCACCTCTACTATGCTGCACTCGCTGAGGGCTTCATTTCAGCGGGCTGTCACTTCTGCGCTAGCATTCAGTGCTTCTACAGTCCTCTCACAGTGAAAATCGCAGCGCGCACCAGGGCTGCGAGACAGAGATGAGTCCGATGAGACTGGTGGCCTCGCCCTCCATTTTTTTTCTGACATGTAACATGAAAGAAAGCTGCCAGTCATGGGCAGGAGGTGGGGGAGAGTGCGGCCACGAGTCTCATCGGACTCATCCCCCCTGCAGCGCGCGCCAGCACTGCGAAGATCAACTTGTTAATACCGCAAAGGTACTGGTACCAGCCCAGAAGTGACAGCCCACTGAAATCAGCAATTTGCGGTCCCCAATGCACGGGCAACATCCGTGCGGATTCAGCAGATGGATCCAGGTTTATTCAACTTGAATGGGTCCGTGATCCGGCCGCACCGCAAAACAGTAGTGCATGCAGAGAAACCCCACAGAGGCGCCGTCCGGATGGTGCACCCATACCAGTGAATGGGTCCGCATCCGTGATGCGGTGCAAAGATGGCAAGGGCCTGCATATTGTGGACCCGCCGTTTGTGGGCCGCAGTACGGGCACAGCCAGCGCATGGCCGTGTGTGTGAGCCCTAACTCTTTTAAAAATTTTGAACTAAAACTACATATTACTGTGAACATGTTTGGTTCTCATGTCCCAATTATAATACATTTTTGTTTTAATATTGATGACCTAGGACCGGTCATCAATATCAGATTGGCGGGGTCTCTTCATTGTTTACCGACATGGCAGCGGTGTTCAGGTAATTCTATGGGCGGCTCTGTAGTGCGCACCTGCACGCGGCTCTGTAGTGCGCACTTGCACGCGGCTCTGTAGTGCGCACTTGCACGCGGCTCTGTAGTGCGCACTTGCACGCGGCTCTGTAGTGCGCACCTGCACGCGGCTCTGTAGTGCGCACCTGCACGCGGCTCTGTAGTGCGCACCTGCACGCGGCTCTGTAGTGCGCACCTGCACGCGGCTCTGTAGTGCGCACTTGGACGCGGCTCTGTAGTGCGCACTTGCACGCGGCTCTGTAGTGCGCACTTGGACGCGGCTCTGTAGTGCGCACTTGCACGCGGCTCTGTAGTGCGCACTTGCACGCGGCTCTGTAGTGCGCACTTGCACGCGGCTCTGTAGTGCGCACTTGCACGCGGCTCTGTAGTGCGCACTTGCACGCGGCTCTGTAGTGCGCACTTGCACGCGGCTCTGTAGTGCGCACTTGCACGCGGCTCTGTAGTGCGCACTTGCACGCGGCTCTGTAGTGCGCACTTGGACGCGGCTCTGTAGTGCGCACTTGGACGCGGCTCTGTAGTGCGCACTTGCACGCGGCTCTGTAGTGCGCACTTGCACGCGGCTCTGTAGTGCGCACTTGCACGCGGCTCTGTAGTGCGCACTTGCACGCGGCTCTGTAGTGCGCACTTGGACGCGGCTCTGTAGTGCGCACCTGCACGCGGCTCTATATTGCGCACTTGGACGCGGCTCTGTAGTGCGCACTTGGACGCGGCTCTGTAGTGCGCACCTGCACGCGGCTCTGTAGTGCGCACCTGCACGCGGCTCTGTAGTGCGCACTTGCACGCGGCTCTGTAGTGCGCACTTGCACGCGGCTCTGTAGTGCGCACTTGCACGCGGCTCTGTAGTGCGCACTTGCACGCGGCTCTGTAGTGCGCACTTGGACGCGGTTCTGTAGTGCGCACTTGGACGCGGCTCTGTAGTGCCACTGGACGCGGCTCTGTAGGCACCTTGGACGCGGCTCTGTAGTGCGCACCTGCACGCGGCTCTGTAGTGCGCACCTGCACGCGGCTCTGTAGTGCGCACTTGCACGCGGCTCTGTAGTGCGCACTTGCACGCGGCTCTGTAGTGCGCACTTGCACGCGGCTCTGTAGTGCGCACTTGCACGCGGCTCTGTAGTGCGCACTTGCACGCGGCTCTGTAGTGCGCACTTGGACGCGGCTCTGTAGTGCGCACTTGGACGCGGCTCTGTAGTGCGCACTTGGACGCGGCTCTGTAGTGCGCACTTGGACGCGGCTCTGTAGTGCGCACCTGCACGCGGCTCTGTAGTGCGCACTTGCACGCGGCTCGTGTCATCACGCTGCTCACCACTGCAATGTGGAGCATAGACCATGAAGAGAAGGCCGTGCTCGTACGAGCGCCGCTCATCAATATCAGGAGCCGGAGAACCCTTCTAACATCGGGGTTCAGTGTACATTGTAATTCTATCGGGTCACCGTGCGGTATATAGGGTGTGATATTCTGCGGATCCATATGAAGATGCAGATGCCACATTTATATGGGTTTACTTCATTTTTTACTACATTTGCATCATAATATTACAGTTTTTTCATTAAAATCATTTTTTCCTTTGCATCATCTAATCTAACGCTCAGAACTTTTTTATTATTTTTTTTTTTCAAGGCAGCCGTGTGGGGGCTTGTGTTTTGTGGGATGGGCTGCAGCTTTGACTGGTTCTATTTTGGGTACTTATACATCTTCATCACTTTTTATACCACTTTTTAGGAGGTAAGGTAACAAAACAGCATGCTTGTTCTGTCCTCTCTATATCATGCTTTACACTGCAGCTCTACTTGCTCTGTCCTTCTCTCTCATGCTTTACACTGCAGCTCTGCCCTTCTTTCTCTTTCATGCTTTACACTGCAGCTATGATTGCTCTGTCCTCTCTCTCTCATGCTTTACACTGCAGCTTTACTTGCTCTGTCCTTTTCTCGCTTATGCTTTACTCTGCAGCTCAGCTTGCTCTGTCCTTCTCTCTCTCTCTCATGCTTTACACTGCAGCTCTGCCCTTCTCTTGCTCATGCCCCATAGAGGTGAATGGAGCAGCAGCACGCATGCGTGACCACTGACCACTGCTCCAGTGAAGCAGGGGAGCACGGGCCCCATTCTTAGGATCGAGAATACAGCCACAGGAAGGAAACCACCGCTATATGGCCACCGGGGACCAATACCGCTTGTGAAACTACAAGTCCCAGCATACCCCGCGACATAAGAGCCTTACGACACTTGCTGGGACTTGTACTGCACCAGCTCGTGCAGGGTCAGATCATGTAGGTCTGTATAGGACTGTACAGAGGCGGCAGATACTCACTGAGCACCATGGCTGCGGAGGAAAACGCTTCCACTCCTGTGTGTACGACCAGCGACAACTGGAAGAAGCGGCTCTGTCACCACGGCAACGAGCGGAGTACGTCGGCTGAGACGGGCCAAAAGAGTGTGAGCTGCGGACGTCAGCCGTGGTTATACTGTAGATGTCCGGCAGAGGGCGCTGGATGCGCGTGTAACAACCGTGCAGTGTATAGTAGTGTGCGTCTGACTGCGACATTACATGAGCGGCAAATAGAGCGCCTTATTAGGTGGGGACGAAGTGTTGACCATCCCAGGTCCCTTCTCTAACCTCATTCCCCAGAGTCTTTCACTGTGGCCACAGAGAGGTGCGCTTTACAGCTCTGACGTGTGTGCACGAAGTCCTAAGATACAGCAGCACGTCCGCATGGGAGGCGACGAATGGGCACAACTACATTTAGACTACACATCGGCAGGACTTCTTCTCGCAGAAAAGTCGTGCAAAAATTCTTATACCAATAGACCATGTTGTCGCACTGTGACATGCGGAAAAATCCATCCAAGTCGCGGCACCATTGACTATCATCATAATAAATGTGTGACGCATGTCGCCGTGTAGCCCTAGCGGATATGCTGCAACTTTTGAGTCCATAGCATGTTATTGTCCCTCGTGGGTTTGTTGCGGATTTTCCACTTTTTCAGCGATTCTGCGTCCACAGTGCAGTTTTTGTCTCCCGGGCTCACATAGTGAAATGAAATCCACCGTAAAATCCGCGCGAGTTAGGCCTCATGCACATGACCGTTGTGTGTTTTGCGCAGCGTCCTTCCCTCACTGCGCCTGCGCCAAATACTGAACAGGACGGCGCAGGTGCGAGATTTCCCCAGGAGGAGGTGAACGCTGCCTGGCCCTGTCAATCAAGGATGGCAGGTGGGAGCCTCTAGGAGCAACGCGCCCCCCCCCCCCCCCCCCCCCCCCCCCCGCTCCTAGCGGCTAATTTGTATATAATAAAATGTTAAATTGCACAAAACCGGGGGCATTCCTAAGAAAAAGAATAGCACAGTTAGATACAGCTGACATTTGCACATCTACAAACCGGATTCCAAAAAAGTTGGGACACTAAACAAATTGTGAATAAAAACTGAATGCAATGATGTGGAGATGGCAAATGTCAATATTTTATTTGTATTAGAACGTAGATGACAGATCAAACGTTTAATCCGAGTAAATGTATCATTTTAAAGGAAAAATACGTTGATTCAAATTTTCACGGTGTCAGCAAATCCCCAAAAAGTTGGGACAAGTAGCAATAAGAGGCTGGAAAAAGTTAATTTGAGCATAACGAAGAGCTGGAAGACCAATTAACACTAATTAGGTCAATTGGCAACATGATTGGGTATAAAAAGAGCTTCTCAGAGTGGCAGTGTCTCTCGGAAGCCAAGATGGGTAGAGGATCACCAATTCCCACAATGTTGCGCAGAAAGATAGTGGAGCAATATCAGAAAGGTGTTACCCAGCGAAAAATTGCAAAGACTTTGCATCTATCATCATCAACTGTGCATAACATCTTCCGAAGATTCAGAGAATCTGGAACAATCTCTGTGCGTAAGGGTCAAGGCCGTAAAACCATACTGGATGCCCGTGATCTCCGGGCCCTTAAACGACACTGCACCACAAACAGGAATGCTACTGTAAAGGAAATCACAGAATGGGCTCAGGAATACTTCCAGAAACCATTGTCAGTGAACACAATCCACCGCGCCATCCGCCGCTGCCAGCTGAAACTCTACAGTGCAAAGGAGAAGCCATTTCTAAGCAAGATCCACAAGCTCAGGCGTTTTCACTGGGCCAGGGATCATTTAAAATGGAGTGTGGCAAAATGGAAGACTGTTCTGTGGTCAGACGAGTCACGATTCGAAGTTCTTTTTGGAAATCTGGGACGCCATGTCATCCGGACCAAAGAGGACAAGGACAACCCAAGTTGTTATCAACGCTCAGTTCAGAAGCCTGCATCTCTGATGGTATGGGGTTGCATGGGTGCGTGTGGCATGGGCAGCTTGCATGTCTGGAAAGGCACCATCAATGCAGAAAAATATATTCAGGTTCTAGAACAACATCTGCTCCCATCCAGACGTCATCTCTTTCAGGGAAGACCCTGCATTTTTCAACAAGATAATGCCAGACCACATTCTGCATCAATCACAAACATCATGGCTGCGTACGAGAAGGATCCGGGTACTGAAATGGCCAGTCTGCAGTCCAGATCTTTCACCTATAGAGAACATTTGGCGCATCATAAAGAGGAAGGTGCAACAAAGAAGGCCCAAGACGATGGAACAGTTAGAGGCCTGTATTAGACAAGAATGGGAGAGCATTCCTATTTCTAAACTTGAGAAACTGGTCTCCTCGGTCCCCAGACGTCTGTTGAGTGTTGTAAGAAGAAGGGGAGATGCCACACAGTGGTGAAAATGGCCTTGTCCCAACTTTTTGGGGATTTGTTGACACCATGAAATTCTGATTAAACATATTTTTCCCTTAAAATTGTACATTTTCTCAGTTTAAACTTGTGTTCCGTGATTTATGTTCTATTCTGAATAAAATATTAGAAGTTGGCACCTCCACATCATTGCATTCAGTATTTATTCACGATTTGTATAGTGTCCCAACTTTTCTGGAATCCGGTTTGTATATTTTTAAATTTATTTTTAATTCAAATATTCTATTATTTTAGCTGATTGTTTGATATATTGGTGCATTAGGGCTCTTTCACACAAGCGGATGCCATGCGGGTAATACGCTGCGTGAAAGAGAGCTAAGCCCCGGACAGCAGAGACACGGAGCAGTAACATGACTGATAACGCTCTGTGCCTCTCTGTGATCTTTTTACTACAAAATCATATATAGATAAAGTTGTCACTGCCATTTTGTATTAAAGAGGTCACAGAGAGGCCGGAGCATTATCAGTCATGTTACTGCTCCGTGTCTCTGCTGTCCGGGGCTTAGCTCTCTTTCACGCAGCAGACTAGCCGCACAGCATCCGCTCGTGTGAAAGAGCCCTTAAAGTGCGAGTTCTTAACGCAGTTCTGGGTGATTGAGTGCCAAAGGCTGTGGGGTAGGCCTAGAACAGTGCGCCTATAACCAGAAATCAAGATGGATGAGCCACTATATATTCTGTTTTCTTTTAATATAGAAATAATTCTCTTTAATAAAGTGATCACAAGTACAAAATAAATAATCGCATTCTGTGCGGGATCTGATGAATCTCACCAAATATATTAACAGCTGAAATCATTGCACATTGAAAGTCTTTTAATCCGGCTTCAACCAGAGATTATAGATTTGGGGGGGGGGGGGGCCTGCCTGGGCCATAGGGGGGCCTACAAGCCACAGTATTTACAGGACAAGGGCAGCCGAATGAACCTTTTCCCCAAGTAAGAGAAACACAAGCTACAACTCTGTAGATGCCGGATTATCAGATATCCTTGA
The DNA here is from genome assembly GCF_014858855.1 of Bufo gargarizans. NCBI lineage: Eukaryota > Metazoa > Chordata > Amphibia > Anura > Bufonidae > Bufo > Bufo gargarizans. Next base: position 6,790,610 of record NC_058084.1, read on the forward strand.
TTAGCAGTCATAGATACGCTGAGCAGTGATGGTCAGTTCGCCAGCGAACCCATGCGGGCTGCCATCTTCAGTAAGGTAGACTCCCCCATCCGGCGATGCACAGGTAATCCCTTACCTGTGTCGGGAGCCGGTCTGAAATCAAATGCAGTCACCGGGTGCAGGCAGTACCGAGAACAGCCCGATGAAGGCCCCCGGCGGCTGTTCTCAGAACTGCCTGCTCCAGGTGACTGCATTTGATTTCAGACCGGCTCCCGGTACGGGTAAGGGCTTTACCTGTGCATCGCCGGATGGGGGAGTCTACCTTACTAAAGACGGCAGCCCGCATGGGTTCTCTGGTGAACTGACCATCACTGATGCTGAGTATCATCGTCCTCCAGTCGGTTCCCTCTCCTCAGTATATTGTAGATCTGTGATGGAAATTGATGCTGGATTATCAAATGCTACAGTAAACCATTTTCTATATAATTCTATATATAATCTCTATATAATTCTTTGACACTATAATTGTTATAAGTTCTCTACTTGCTGTCAGTGAATGGGAACATTCTGGTTTACATTCAGCGGCTGAAAGTCCATACAAGCCTAGCCTTAAAGGGGTTCTCCAGGAGTAGAATACTGATGACCTATCCTCAGGATATCACCCATATCTGATTGGTAGGAGTCTGACTCCCAGCACCCCTGAAGATCAGCCGTTGGTAGGGGCCGCAGCGCCAGGGTGAATGCTGCCGCCTCTGTGGTGTCACATCCATCAGTCACGTGGACTAGGAGCAGCTCAGTCCCATTCAAATGAATGGGATTGGACTGCAATACCCAGCACGGCCACTATGAACAGACCACAGGGGCCACAGCCCCTTCCAGCAGCTGATGGGTGGGGGCGCCCGGTCTCAGACCCCCTATTATTGAGAAGTAGAGGGTCTAGGCCTGCCATGGCTAACCTCCGGCACTCCAGCTGTGGTAAAACTACGGCTCCCAAAATGCACACTTGCTTGGCTGTTCTCAGAACTCCATGGAAATGAATGGAGCATGCTGGGAGTTGTAGTTTTACCACAGCTGGAGTGCCGGAGGTTAGCTATCACTAAGCGTTAATAACACCTCAGCCACGAAGCTGTAGACCCCACACCAGGCTGGGGGGCATGGTAGTAAAAATCACTTATGACATCACTGTGTCTATAGAAGTGACATCAGCCCCTGAAATACTCTGTGCTGCTACTATCACTTCAGTCATCTGATTGGTTATATATATGAGTGTGGGATATATAGTGCTTAGAAAGTCTATTATTGAAGGGCTTGTCCACCTTTTCAGATGACCGGACCCCCTCAGACCAGCTGAGTGCGGGGGTCCGGCTGTAGGACCAGAGATTGTTTGTTTGCTTTTTCTTGCAGAAAAAAATAAAATAAACGAGGGAAGTCATCGAAGGGCTCTTCATTTCAGTGGATGCCCTGAGTCCACCACCAAGCCAGAAGCCATGTCCAGCTGCAGACAATAGAGGGTGGTCCGGGCCGTCCCCCATTGGCTCCTGATGCCCTTATATACACAGTTTAGTATATAGCATTGTAACAATTACAACTAATATATACTATATATGCACCCGAGGGATTGTCCGTGCATTGCTGCTGCTTAAAGGGGTTGTCCAGTTTAGAAAATCCATTTTTACCTTCCCTAATAGGAAATTATTTTTCAGATTCTCACCTCTTGGCCAGAAAAGAGCAAATACTAAGAGTGTCTCTGGCTCTGGAGGACCTGTCCTGTCCTGCCTTACACAGAGAACCCACTGATGTGAATGGACACTGTGTAATGCTTCATTTCCCCTGTGGTGGCGCTGCAGGGACACCAAACACCTACTGCCAGGTTTCTCCACAGATGGAAGCTGATCGCTGGGGGCTCCAGCAGGAGGACACTTTCCATTAAGTAGGGATTATCCAGAGCAGAGTTCCCCTTTAAGTACCTACAGTAGATCTCTTCACACATAGCCTATAATATATATATACAATATCACAGCTGTCCGATACATACAGGAGCAGCATATAATCAAAAGCAACATTGTAATAACTGTATACTATAGCGGCCTGGATAAGCAGTTCAGTGTTTTATTCGGGTCCGGATGCCGCTGTGGTCAGGGAACCTAGAGAAAAAAGTGAAAAGGGAAAGTTAGAAACCAAGGGTCTGTATCTCAGGGGCAGCACATACAGCCGCCATGGGGCCCATGGGACCCATGGGATGAGGGGGCCGGGGTCTGAATGACCCTATCCCCCTTCCATAGCATCATAACCAAGGGTGGGGCAATAAGTGCCATCTTGTACAATCCACAAACTGCGGTGCCACCCTGGAGTGAAGACAGGGAGAAGTCACCATGGGGGCCCTCGGGATGAGAGAGCCCATGTCATAATTACCCTACTCCCTTTCCATAGCATCATAACTGGTGAGGATAAGGAGGACAGTGATAGAGTCTCCAACCAAGAGTGGGAAGGGGGTGGTGCGGCAATAAGTGCCATCTTCTACGATCAACAACCTGTGGTGGCACCCGACAGAGAAGACAACTCCAGGAACAGGGAGAAGTGAGTATAGTTTAAAGACGATGTGGCACCTGAGAGATTGGCCTGCTCTTCCAGGAGATCTCTATGGGATTACCTCCCTTCCACTCAATAAACTGAACGTCCACCACTGCTCCGAATAAAAGGGGTGCTGGCACCCCATGACCCTGGAAGGCTACTATAAAAGAATACTGCTGCCCGGTTAGTGATCAGCTAATGGCTATGGTTTCTGTCACCTACAGGTGGCACTAGAGACGGGTTTCTTCTTTCTGGAGGAGAGCTCATTTGCATGCTTCCTCCCAGGGTGCATCGCCTGTAAGAATCCCTAAGCAGCTGGATCTCCTCAAGGAAAAGCAGATCTCCTCAAGGAAAAGCTGATGTATATACGTACTATATAGAGGTCGCGCGCTGATGTATATACGTACTATATAGAGGTCGCGCGCTGATGTATATACGTACTATATAGAGGCCGCGCGCTGATGTATATACGTACTATATAGAGGCCGCGCGCTGATGTATATACGTGTTATATAGAGGCCGCGTGCTGATGTATATACGTGCTATATAGAGGTCGCGTGCTGATGTATATACGTACTATATAGAGGCCGCGTGCTGATGTATATACGTACTATATAGAGGCCGCGTGCTGATGTATATACGTACTATATAGAGGTCGCGTGCTGATGTATATACGTACTATATAGAGGTCGCGTGCTGATGTATATACGTACTATATAGAGGCCGCACGCTGATGTATATACGTACTATATAGAGGCCGCGCGCTGATGTATATACGTACTATATAGAGGCCGCGCGCTGATGTATATACGTGCTATATAGAGGCCGCCGCTGATGTATATACGTACTATATAGAGGCCGCGCGCTGATGTATATACGTACTATATAGAGGCCGCGTGCTGATGTATATACGTACTATATAGAGGCCGCGTGCTGATGTATATACGTACTATATAGAGGTCGCGTGCTGATGTATATACGTACTATATAGAGGTCGCATGCTGATGTATATACGTACTATATAGAGGCCGCACGCTGATGTATATACGTACTATATAGAGGCCGCGCGCTGATGTATATACGTACTATATAGAGGCCGCGCGCTGATGTATATACGTGTTATATAGAGGCCGCGCGCTGATGTATATACGTGTTATATAGAGGCCGCGTGCTGATGTATATACGTGCTATATAGAGGTCGCGTGCTGATGTATATACGTACTATATAGAGGCCGCGTGCTGATGTATATACGTACTATATAGAGGCCGCGTGCTGATGTATATACGTACTATATAGAGGCCGCACGCTGATGTATATACGTACTATATAGAGGTCGCGTGCTGATGTATATACGTACTATATAGAGGCCGCGTGCTGATGTATATACGTGCTATATAGAGGTCGCGTGCTGATGTATATACGTACTATATAGAGGTCGCGTGCTGATGTATATACGTACTATATAGAGGTCACGCGCTGATGTATATACGTACTATATAGAGGTCGCATGCTGATGTATATACGTACTATATAGAGGCCGCACGCTGATGTTTATACGTACTATATAGAGGCCGCGTGCTGATGTATATACGTACTATATAGAGGTCGCACGCTGATGTATATACGTACTATATAGAGGTCGCGTGCTGATGTATATACGTACTATATAGAGGTCGCGTGCTGATGTATATACGTACTATATAGAGGCCGCGTGCTGATGTATATACGTACTATATAGAGGTCGCGCGCTGATGTATATACGTACTATATAGAGGTCGCGCGCTGATGTATATACGTACTATATAGAGGTCGCGTGCTGATGTATAAACGTACTATATAGAGGTCGCGCGCTGATGTATATACGTACTATATAGAGGTCGCGTGCTGATGTATATACGTACTATATAGAGGTCGCACGCTGATGTATATACGTACTATATAGAGGTCGCGTGCTGATGTATATACGTACTATATAGAGGCGCGTGCTGCTGTATAGTACTATATAGAGGCCGCGTGCTGATGTATATACGTACTATATAGAGGCCGCGCTGATGTATATACGTACTATATAGAGGCCGTGCTGATGTTATACGTACTATATAGAGGCGCGCGCTGATGTATATACGTACTATATAGAGGCGCACGCTGATGTATATACGTACTATATAGAGGCGCGTGCTGATGTATATACGTACTATATAGAGGCGCGTGCTGCTGTATATGTACTATAGAGGCGCGTGCTGATGTATATACGTACTATATAGAGGTCGCGTGCTGCTGTATATACGTACTATATAGAGGTCGCGTGCTGATGTATATACGTACTATATAGAGGCCGCGTGCTGATGTATATAGAGGCCGCGCGCTGATGTATATACGTACTATATAGAGGCCGCGTGCTGATGTATATACGTACTATATAGAGGCCGCGCGCTGATGTATATACGTACTATATAGAGGCCGCGTGCTGATGTATATAGAGGCCGCGCGCTGATGTATATACGTACTATATAGAGGCCGCGTGCTGATGTATATACGTACTATATAGAGGCCGCGTGCTGATGTATATACGTACTATATAGAGGTCGCGTGCTGATGTATATACGTACTATATAGAGGTCGCCTGCTGATGTATATACGTACTATATAGAGGCCGCGTGCTGATGTATATACGTACTATATAGAGGCCGCGTGCTGATGTATATACGTACTATATAGAGGCCGCGTGCTGATGTATATAGAGGCCGCGCGCTGATGTATATACGTACTATATAGAGGCCGCGTGCTGATGTATATACGTACTATATAGAGGTCCGCCAAGCATTGACTTACCTGACCCACCAAACGATCAGGCAGAGTAACAAAAGAAGAATGACGATGAAGGTGAGGTCCATGACCCTCCTGTGCTTGGTGTCACCTGTCGGACAACATACATGGCATATGAAGACAAAGTGGAAGATTCTGTAAATCCGCATATAAAGGGAACTGGACGGAGCCGCTGGTCGGGCACGTGTGCAGCCGATCCGGTCCCGTCTATGGGAATGCCGGAGATAGGTGAGCGCTGTACTCGGTTATCTCCGGAACTCCCATAGAAATGAATGGAGCAGTAACCTGCATGTGCAACCGGCTGCTCTGTTCACTTTAGAGGGGGTACGGGGCCCCCGTTCTCATGATCAGTGGGGGGGGGGGGGGGTCCCATCAGTAGGTCCCCCCACCGATTTAATAGATAGGGGATTTTTAAATAAATCTCAGCTATTATAAAACATATTCTGTTTCAAGTTTTTGCTCTTTTCATGATCTCTGATTGCTGTTAGTGAATGGAAACATGGACATTAATGGAGATTGAGATTCATCCTGAGCAAATCTAGTTCATAGCTGAGGGTAACAGTCTATGTACAGTAACAGATTATTGTAACAGGGGTCTGAGTTCAGGGACACCCACCAATCTTGAGAATGAAGGGGCCGTTGCGCTGGTGTAGTTCTGTAGTCTCTTCACTGGTTTGCCCTGGTGCCCCACATTTTAGTGGGGTCAGCTGCAGTTCCCTGGGTAACCAGGAGTGTCGCTATACGCTGCAGCCCCCTTCCATTCCAGGACCCCCCCACCCATCACAAAGCTATAGCCTATCCTAGGGATATGCCATCACATGCTATGACAAATGGCCCCTGGTAGGGGGCAGCACTGTAAGAAGCAGGCGGCCACTTACCCACACCCATGGAGACACTTTCTATAGATGGTGTTAGAGTCGTAGCTGTGGAATCTCTCACCGTCCGCCTCTCTACTGGTTCCCGGCTGCTAATATCATATGTAAACCGACAGGTTTCCACATCTGTAAAATAAAAAAGTTGTAATAAATAATCTTCATAAAGACAGTGAATACCAGTTCCTGCGGTAAAGCTTATACACAGATGTAGCAGAGCTGAGTAATTTCACATTTTTTATTAATATGCAACTGAGGTCATCCTAGCACCAAGGGGCAGGCCCGAGCACCAGAGTTCCAGCTCTCTGCACCTAATGCCCCAGGGCCAGGCATCTCGATTAGACTGTATACTATCAGTGCATGAGCAGTAGATCTGCTTTTGCCTTTCCAGCATTGCATATGACTACTGTGCATGCGCTGATGACACCATCCTCCACCTGGATCAATCAGGTGTGGGGATGACATCATTGGCACATGTGCTGTAGTCATCTGTGATGCTGGGGAAGTAGCGGCAGGTCTATACCACATGCGCTGATAACGTGATCTAATTATTCAGCAGGATCAACCCTTACCATGCATTATGCTTGTTGTAATAGGGTTGATCCTGCTGAACAATGCTGTTGAGGTTTCATTTCACACAACACATGGATGACGAACCCGGCTCTGCTGCGTCTGCTCATATTCTGTGATTGTATCGTTCAAATAATGATTTAGGGTCCATTCACACGTCCGTTGTTTCTTTCCTGATCTGTTCCGTTTTTTGCGGAACAGATCTGGACCAGATCTGGACCCATTCATTTTCAACACATTGTGCTGTCCGATTTTTTTCCAGGACCCATTGAAAATGAATGGGTCCAGATCTGGTCCTGATCTGTTCCACAAAAAACGGAACAGATCAGGAAAGAAACAACGGACGTGTGAATGGACCCTTACTGTGAGCTTTTGGAGAGAGTTGAGAATTTTGACGTCACGACTAGTATCAACTAGCGTGGGAGTGGCTAAGCTCCATTCAAGTGAACAGAGCTTAGCCGCGCTCAGGCTAGTTAATACTAGTCGTGACGTCAGTGGGCTGGCGGTAAACAGTGAGAAGGCCGTGGTGCTGCTCGAGCGCCGGTGCCTTTTCAAACAGCTGATCGGCGGGGGTACCGAGTGTCGGACCCCCACCGATCAGAAGCTGATGATCTATCCAGAGGATAGATCATCAGTTAAATGAAAGTGCAGAACCCCTTTAGGCCCCTTTCACACGAGCGAGTATTCCGCGCGGGTGCGATGCGTGAGTTGAACGCATTGCACCCGCACTGAATCCTGACCCATTCATTTCTATGGGGCTGTTCACATGAGCGGTGATTTTCACGCATCACTTATGCGTTGCGTGAAAATCGCAGCATGCACCTCTTTGTGCGTTGCGGTGCGATAATCCACGCAACGCAGGCCCCATAGAAGTGAATGGGGTTGCGTGAAAATCGCAAGCATCCGCAAGCAAGTGCAGATGCGGTGCGATTTTCACGCATGGGTTCTAGGTGACAGTCTATTCACTGTATTATTTTCCCTTATAACATGGTTATAAGGGAAAATAATAGCATTCTGACTACAGAATACATAGTATAATAGTGCTGGAAGGGTTAAAAAAATAAAAAAGTTAACTCACCTTATCCTCTTGTTCGCGTAGTTCGTTCCCGGTCTGTAGTTTGCTAGCTGTGGGCTTGGGCTAAAGGACCTTTGATGACGTCAGATCACATGCTCCATCACCACGGTGATGGACCATGTGATTGGAGCATGTGATCTGACGTCATCAAAGGTCCTTTAGCCCAAGCCCACAGCTAGCAAACTACAGACCGGGAACGAACTACGCGAACAAGAGGATAAGGTGAGTTAACTTTTTTATTTTTTTAACCCTTCCAGCACTATTATACTCTGCATTCTGTAGTCAGAATGTTATTATTTTCCCTTATAACCATGTTATAAGGGAAAATAATACAATCTTCAGAACATCAATCCCAAGCCCGAACTTCTGTGAAGAAGTTCGGGTTTGGGTACCAAACATCCGCGATTTTTCTCACGCGAGTGCAAAACGCATGACAATGTTTTGCACTCGCGCGGAAAAACTGCGCATTTTCCCGCAACGCACCCGGCTCTTATCCGGGCAAAAAATATGACGCCCGTGTGAAAGAGGCCTTAAAGTTACTGTCAGTGCAGCCTGGATGATTACAGTGTTTACTACTTTACCGTTTAGAGAAATCATGTTCAAATGTGAGCGGTGGGAGGGTGATCTGTGGTCTGTGGATGTCATGAGTCATTACACTGTTATAGGGGGGGAGGGATCTATAGATGATACTCTTATAGTGTTATAGGGAGGGGGATCGGGGGTCTTTGGATGTCATGACACTGTTACTGGGGGGGGAATCTGTAGATGACACTGTTATAGGGAGGGGGATCTGTAGATGACACGGTTATGGGGGGGGGGGGGATCTGTGCCACTGTTGGGCTCCATTCAGACGTCCGTAACAGCGGCAATGTGCGGGTCCGCATTTTTTTTCGGGAACGGAACTGCGGACCCGGAAGTGCGGGTCCGCGTTTCCGTATCCGGCAGCACGCCGCGCTGTCCTATAGAAATGAATGGGTCCGCAATTCCGTTACGCAAATTTCGGATGTGTGAATGGGGCCTTATAGGGAGAGGGATCCCGATATGACACTGATATGGGGTGGATCTGTGGATGACACATAGCATCTTATGCTATAAACGGTATGTGTCATCCACAGATCCCCCTCCATAAGGCCTCTTTCACACTTGCGTTGTCCGGATCCGGCGTGTACTCCACTTGCCGGAATTACACGCCGGATCCGGAAAAATGCAAGTGTACTGAAAGCATTTGAAGACGGATCCGTATTCAAAATGCGTTCAGTGTTACTATGGCAGCCAGGACGCTATTAAAGTCCTGGTTGCCATAGTAGGAGGGGGGAGCGGTATACTTACAGTCCGCACGGCTCCCGGGGCGCTCCAGAATGACGTCAGAGCGCCCCATGCGCATGGATGACGTGCCATGTGATCACGTCATCCATGCGCGTGGGGCGCCCTGACGTCACTCTGGAGCGCCCCGGGAGCCGCACAGACGGTAAGTATGCTACTCCCCCGCTATACTTTACCATGGCTGCCAGGACTTTAGCGTCCCGGCAGCCATGGTAACCACTCTAAAAAAGCTAAACGTCGGATCCGGCAATGCGCCGAAACGACGTTTAGCTTAAGGCCGGATCCGGATTAATGCCTTTCAATGGGCATTAATTCCGGATCCGGCCTTGCGTCAAGTCTTCAGGATTTTTGGCCGGAGCAAAAAGCGCAGCATGCTGCGGTATTTTCTCCGGCCAAAAAACGTTCCGGTCCTGAACTGAAGACATCCTGATGCATCCTGAACGGATTTCACTCTATTCAGAATGCATTAGGATAAAACTGATCAGGATTCTTCCGGCATAGAGCCCCGACGACGGAACTCTATGCCGGAAGAAAAGAACGCAAGTGTGAAAGAGCCCTAAGTGTCATCCACAGATCCCCAGGCAGCTAGGACATGTTGAAATCTGAGTGATTGGGGTTTTTCTTCCCTATTGCGGTTTTAGGTATTGGGTAAAGTATCGCAGCATTTCTAAGCGTACTTGTGTAAATGTATCGTTGTTATAGCTGCCCCCCTACTTTTGTCCTGGCCCCCAGTGTGCCCCCCCAAAATTTGAAAGCTAGAGACGCCACTGCTATTATCCCTGGGCGCCGCTCCGTTCTCCCGGTATAGGTTCCGGTAGCTTCATATGTTCGGCTCAACTGGGTCGAGCCTGCCGGCGTCTCCTTCTCCCAGGCTGTAGCGCTGGCCAATCGCAGCGCTCAGCTCATAGCCTGAGAGTTTTTTTTTTTAACTTAAAACTATTTTTTTTTTGATTGAAAACACTTTTTTTTTAAACTTTATTTCTGTCCCACTCTGGGACTTCAACTTTTGGGGTCTGATCCCCTCTGCAATGCATTACAATACATCTGTATTGTAATGCATTGCCTGTTAGTGTATGACACTGAGTCATACACTCACAGGTTGCCTAGGAGACGGGCCTGGGGCTGGATCTCCTGGGCACCCGTAGAAGACAGGTCCCGATGCCGTGCAAGGGATTGGGCAGCCTCTGCACCGCATCGGGCTGTCTTCTCACCCATCGGGTCCCCGCCACAGCAGCACGGGGACTCGATGGGCTCCCTCAACCACAAACAACTTCTATGTCGTGGTCAGCGCGGACCGCGGCATAGAAGGTGTTAATCCGCAGCGATCGCCGATACGGGGGGGGGGGTCACAAGACGGCGAATGGCGTAACGGAAAAAAAGAGTCAAATTGGCCAATTTGCCATTTTTTCATTGCTTCTCTTACCAAAAAAAATGAAATAAAATGTGATCCAAAAGTCACGCACACTCCAAAATTGTATCAATAAAAACTTAATTTTCCCGCAAAAAATGAGCCCCTAAACAGCTCAGTAGACATAAGTATAAAAAAGTTATCAGGGTCAGAATATGGTGATGCAAAAAAAAAATAAAAAATCTCAAAGTATATATTTATATTTGCACTATTTACACATAAAAAACCTATACATATGGGGTATCGTTGTAATCGTACTGACCCAGAGAGTGAAGCACATGGATCAGTTTTGCTGTAAACAAAATGCAGTGGGAACAAAATCCGTAAACCGGTGGAGGGATTGCGTTTTTTTCCCAATTCCACCCCATTTGGAATTTTTTTCCAGCTTCCCACTAAATTTTATGCCATAATTAATGGTGGCATTAGAAAGTACAACTTGTCCTGTAAGAAATAAGCCCTCATACAGCTATGTGACTGGAAATATAAAAAAGTTATGGCTCACGGAAAAAAAGGGAAGAAAAATGAAAACGCAAAAACGAAAAAAAGGGTTACAAATTTTTTTTTTTTAAAGTTATATCTACACCTCTTTATGGTGCCACTGAACAAATGCTATAAAGGACTAACTTGTAGACTCCTGGGTTTCAATGCAAAATCTGTAACTTTGGCCCCCACCATTTACTGTATAATACTGGTGTATTGTTATGTGGCAGAGAAGCATTAGGCCCCTCAGTCAGGTAGGTCTGGGCGTGACTTCTTTGCACCATTTAGAGCTAAGCCCCTGAGGAGCGGGGCAACAAGATCCTAGTGTGACTGCTAAACCTGCATCTCATATAGCTAAGCCCCTGAAAGCCACTAATATGGGCACAATGCATACAGCAATGATTCCATCAATCTATCAGAATCGTACAATGCAGGCTCTTACCGTTATTCAGATTTTGGGGGGTCCCAGGAAGGACAGGATTAGCCGTCTTCTCATGAGGGTGCTCCGGGTGTAGTATCTTGGTAGAAATGCCAGCATGGTGCAAAATGGTTGGAAGACATTGTGTAGCATTTTCTAAAAAAGCATGAAAAGTGATAAAAATTATGCCCAAAATCCATGCATCTAAAAGTCTGAGATGTCTGGATGGAAGGTCTCCTGTCATTTACCCAAAGTACAGTATGTCTGTGCCTACTAAATGGAGCAGAGCTTCCATTTCACATTCCATTGACATATTAGTGCTTCCTGATCTCATACAGTACTGCGGGGGCGGGACCAGGAGCCACCATACTAATACTGGTTCTCACTATTATAGGATCCGCCTGATGTAAAGAAAACTACTTCATCACAGGTTCATATATCTGACAGATCACTTATCTCATTAAAATAATTTGTGAGAGTTGATCTCTACTTCATAAAAATAACTGATGGGTTGTTCTTGCCCCGCCCCTGCTTACTTTACAGAATTACAAACCCTATCATTCCTTCTTTATCATCTGATCAGCTCTTCTCATCCCACCTCTATTCCCTCCATCTTCCTCTTATATTGTCAACTAGTGATAAGCAGCATAGGCAATATTTGAATTCACAATATTTCATACATTTTTGCAGAATATTCACCATTGCAAAAATCAATAACTTAATATGCACATAATGCGCGCACAATTTTATTACCTACAACAAACTATCACACGAAGGCTATATGCCAAAAGCCGGGTATGTGCAAGCCAACAATCTATCCGTGAGACAGGTAGTCAGCATAACTTACAATGGCAGCCTTGTGTGAAATGAGACATTCAAAACCAGCTCTCTTCTGACAAAGAGGCAATAAGTCTCAAAGTTGCTTGATTTGAGATCGATGGCTTGGGTGACCTGCACACCTAGATCATTATCATTAGGGTGACAAAAACTGTAAAAAAAAATAAAATTATGCCAGCTAACTCTTCTCTCACTTCTTAGGAGGGCTGCATAAAAATGTTCAGGTTTCTAATTGTCATAACGTTTATATTCAATAATCTTTCTATACTGTTTTGTCATGTAAACTCATTTCCATAAACATGGGCATATTGGAAAGACATGCAAATTTTCTGTATCTGCTTTGTTTTTCAGCTGAAACACTATTTGCATGTCTTTTCCATATGCCCATGTTTATGGAAATGAGTTTACATGACAAAACTGTATAGAAAGGTTATTGAATATAAAAGTTAGGACAATTAGAAAACTGCCATTTTTTTATGCAGCCCTCCTAAGCAGTGAGAGAAGAGTTAGCTGGCATCCCAATTATTTTTTTTTTACAGTTTTTGTCACCCTAATGATAATGATCTAGGTGTGCAGGTCCCCCAAGCCATCAAACTTAAATCAAGCAAATTTGAGACTTACTGGCTGCCATTGTAAGTTATGCTGACTGTACCTGTCTCAGGGATAGGTTGTTGGCTTGCACATACCTGGCTTTTGGCATATAGCCTTTGTGTGATTGTCTGTTATATGTTGTCTATTGTATGTTATAGGTAATGATTTATTTTTAGAATAAAATAATAAAGCATCTATAAAAAGAAATTAATAATAAAAATTTAGTAATGATAGGTTAAATAATAACTATAAAAAAAGGTATGGATGATAGCATATCATAAGAGTAAAACAAGTTATATACAATAAGTAAAAAAATATTATAGTTTTATTTAGTGATAAAAATCTAGAATATTTGCAATTATGAAGATATAGCACTATTTTCTAGAATTTCAGAGTGCTGATATTTGCAATAAAAATTTTCGATTAGAATATTCGCGCTCAACACTATTGCCCACCTGTTTATTCTCATTCTTCTCCCCTAGTCCAATCCAAAAGTTCAAAACTCCAAGAAGTTTAATATACTTTTTTACAAATACATTTATTACCACTGCACAAACATTTCTACATCTGTCATGTAGACTTTAGCCAGAGGGAAAACATCAAGCAACTTGGCTCCAATGCAAAATGTGTACAGGACCCATCCTACCATGTGCCATTTGTACTGGGGTCTTCTTATGTGGCAGACAGGCCTTTGTGTCCCCTCAGGCACCAGGTCCCAGTAGGGACTGTTACTTTTTTACCCATTATATCTTCACATCTGACATTGGCATTTGACAAAACAACTCCCTTCAGAACGTAGGCACTGTGGGGATCATCTGAACCCCATGGCTCTGACCCCAGTACCCCAGCATACAACCAATTTTTGCAGGGTAAACCTTGTCTGGCCAGTCTGGCTTAAATGCTACCTACACCTTTGGGGGGGAAAAAATGTTTATGATCGCATTTTACTCATTTTGGGCAAAAAAAATTTAAAAAAATTTCTTTAAAATTTATACTTATTAAAAATATTGAGCTGTTCTGTGACAAAGGATTAACTATTTGTCTAGCTGTGTAAATGGTACTTTCACTTTCACTTTGTGCCGGTTATCTAATAATACTTATGTCTAGATTACTAAAAAGTCATAAACACTTATTTAAGCCGCATTCGTAATACAAGATCATTCGTAATCAAGTATCATAGTATCATTCGTAATACAAGAATTGAACTAAATTGAGTGTTTATAAGGTAAGAGGTCAGCTGAGCAGCCTGATGGAACAAAGTGAAAATTCAGATCCTGCTACTAAAGAATCTCAAGGCTGCACAGAGAAAGGGGTTCAATATTTTTTAATAAAGATCAATTGAAAAAAAAAAGATTTTTAGCTCAAAACGAGTACAATGCAATAATAAAAAAAATTGCCCCCAAAGATGTGCATAGCCTTTAAGTCTGCCAGAGAGGTAACTGCTCATGCAGAGTGGATCTCCATCCTGGCTCAAAGAAGAGGGTCCAGAACACAGGACTCCATGATGTTCATATACCCTCATAGGTCAAATGGAGAGTGGTTGTCCTCAACCTTTAAAAAAACACAGAAATTTTTTGTGTGGATTTTAAGACGGAGGGATACCAGATCCCGGAGAAACACCTCATAACACGGCTCGATGCCTATGCAAAACGTAATTACATTTTTTTTCCAGTCACCTACCGTTCCTCATGTGCTGGTAATATCCAGATGTGATGTGGTCAGCATCTGACTCCGCTATCTCATGGAGGGCTGGAGCATATAGGTTGGTGGTGGAGTCACAACTATCTAGATTTTCTTCCGTAAAAACTATAAAAATAAAAAACAATAGAAACATAAAAAAAAAACTTGTTACGTGACCTCTGCTCTGGACACTACTCCATATAATACGTGGTTGACCAGAATGAACAATTCCTTTAACCCTCTTCCTACTATGCACTTAAAGGGGTTTTCCTCTACCCTAATCTAATTTTTAAAAATCGCCCTGTACTCCTAATCCAATTCTGATCAGCACCAAATACCTGTTTTTTTTTTGTTTGTTTTTTGTCCAAATTCACTGTCCTCCCTCCTTTATTGCAATGTCACCCCAGTGTTTGCAGCCTGGCGCTTGTTTCCCACCAGGACCTCAAGGCTTTGCGCCGGCTGCAAGCCAACCAATCCTTGAGAGCAGACCATAGCGGTTGCTGCGCATGCGCCAGGGGAGCAATCTTCTTCAATGGCGCTTCCGTCCAGCAATGTACATGACGTCACTCGTGAATTGCCCAGAACGGAAGAGAAGAGAAAGAAGGGAGAACAATAGGAAAGCCAAAAACTGAGGTCAAGTGACCAGTCCGGAGATACAAGAATCGGCAGCGCTTTGGGGAGGTAGATATATTAGGAATAGTATTTTTTCAAAAAATATTTTTGTTGTTGTTGTCCTGGAAGACTCCTTTACCAGAAGGTCACTCTGATGACTACATATATTTGATATCATCACATCTGTTACAATCCAAACAATACAATTATTTTAACGACTTTAATAAATACAAACAATAAAAAGCAATGATGGAATTTGTTGCTCTAAAAAAAAGGAAAAAAAAAGATTAAAAATAAAAAGGGGTGATTCTGTTATAACACCTTATCCCCTATCCATTAGATAGAGGATAACTGTTAGGCCCCTTTCACACGGGGGCGAGTTTTCTGCGCGGGTGCAATGCGTGAGGTGAACGCATTGCACCCGCACTGAATCCGGACCCACTCATTTCTATGGGGCTGTGCACATGAGCATTGCGTGAAAATCGCAGCATGCTCTATATTGTGCGTTTTTCACGCATGGTTGCTAGGTGACGATCAGGATGGGGACCTGATCTTTATTATTTTCCCTTACAATATGGTTATAAGGGAAAATAATAGCATTCTTAATACAGAATGCTTATTAAAATAGGGATGGAGGGGTTAAAAAAAATAATTTAACTCGCCTCATCCACTTGTTCGTGCAGCTTCTCTTCTTTCTTCTTCTTTGATGACCTCGGAGGAAAAGAACCTTTGGTGACATCAATGCGCTAATCACATGATCCATCACATGGTCCATCACCATGGTGATGGACCATGTGATGGATCATGTGATGAGCGCAGTGACATCATCAAAGGTCCTTTTGCCAGGTCCTGAAGAAAGAAGAGAAGATCCGCTACGCGACCAAGTGGATGAGGTGAGTTAAATTTGTTTATTATTTTTAACCCCTCAATGGACATTTTAGTAAGCATTCTGTATTAAGAATGCTATTATTTTCCCTTATAACCAAAATCTACACAATAAAATCTACACAACACCTAAAATCTACACAACACCTAACCCAAACCCGAACTTCTGTGAAGAAGTCCGGGTTCGGGTCTGGGTACCAAACATGCCGATTTTTCTCACGCGCGTGCAAAACGCTTTGAACTTGCGGGCAAAAATCGTGCATTTTCCTGCAACGCACCCGCATCTTTTCCTGCACGTCACCCTCAATGCCCGTGTGAACCCAGCCTTAGATTGGTAGGTGTCCAACCACTGGGAACTGTGAACCCAGCCTTAGATTGGTAGGTGTCCAACCACTGGGACTCCCACCGATCACAAGAAAAGGCGTCCTGAGTCTTTCTGTATGAATAGTGCAGTGATGGAGAACGTGCACTGCCGAGACTGCCAGAGATAGCCAAGCGCTGTAACCAGAAAAGCTCTTTAAGTGCAATAAAAATGAAAAAATTCTCAAAACAAGTCAAACAGACAAGGATAATACCGGAGCCGGAGTAGTAGATTTGCTCGTCCACAAACGGTTCAATGTCATTTAGGTCTTCATAATTGGGAGCTTGCATGTCCTCAAGGTGTCCATGATTTGTAAGATCAAGACGTCTTTGTCCCAGGGCTTTACGTCTCTTCCTAAAAATTCTGAATGGACAACAAAAGTTAAGATCATAAAAGGGGTTTACTGGCAGTACGATCCTCAGGATCCAACTACTGGCACCCCCACTAATCGCCTGTTTGAAAGGGGCCTCCTCACAGCACTCCAAGCACAGCGCCGTACATTGTATAGTGGCCGTGCTTGGTATTGCAGTCCAGGCCCATTGACTTGAATAGGACTGAGATGCACCTAGGCCGTGTGACTGATGAAAGTGACATCACTGGCCCCTTCCATCAGTGGAGATGCTGGGAGAAATTAGATATTGATGACCTACTTAATTTCTGCTGGAAGTGATTTGGGCTAAAAACTTTTAAAAAATCTGAAATGTTGATGTAAATCCACCAGCTTATTTCAGATAAAGAGTGTCTGCCCCTCTCCTGACATGTCTGTATTAGCAACTACTTTCATTCCCCGTGTAATAACAGTTCTGTTCCTCTGTTATTCCTACTAAAAGTTTATGAATGAATTACCAGCATTCTGCAATAAAGTTCCAGCTGGGTGTTACCAGTTTTGCGGGTGTCCTTGCCCAGTGTGACACTATCCAATCAGTGCTGCCAGTGTATACACCACCAACCGGTAACACCCAGCTGGATTTTTATTGAAAATTTATGGCATTCATTACTTCTAGCAGGAATAACAGAGGAATGGCACATCAGATAGTCCTAAGAATAGATGCTCCAGAATTGTCATTACATGGGGAATGCAAGTAGTTAGTAAATCAGACCTGTCAGGAGCGGTGAGAGGTCCGTTTAATGTAATTCTGAAAGAAGTGCGCTGGAGTAAGAGCCAAACCTTTAAGCATTTTTTGACAAAAATGTCAAGAGCATCATAAAACTGAAAAAGGAACACATTTTTGTACAAAAGTGACGTGCACCAAAATTTGCGACTTTTTTTAATGCCAGAAACTGGTGCAAACGGCATAATAAATCCCCTCCATAGATGTAATTTCCTGACTGTAAGACAGTTTAGAATTTATTAACAAACGCGCGCCTCTTAATAAATTGGGTGCGATTCTTTTTCTTTCTTGTTTATTCTGCAGTATGGAATGTTATTTATTAATATATCTGCCCCATAGTGTTTTACTACAGCATCCTGGATCTCCATAGTAAGTCGGAGAGCTTCTTTACCCAACAATCCACTACCTCAAAGATGCTAAATGACAAACCCAGCCCTGCTACATCTCTGTGTTATTTTGATGAGGAAGCACTGCCCACGGGTGGAATAACTCCAGAGCCCACCAGGACCTTGCTGCCCAAGGGCTCGCATACACCTGTGGCCGGCTGGGCACTTACCTCACCATGTTCTCTTTGTAGGACACCGTACATTGGGAAGGGCTGAAGGATATGTTGCCCAGGTCATCCCAGCAGAAGCTGTCTTCATCACACACGTAGTAGCCATTGGACAGCAGGCGCAGGCTGTGCCGGCAGGGGCTCATATTAACATCGGATTGATTTGGGGGGCTCATATTCGCTGCATCAGAGTTTTCTCTATGAGAAAGAAGGTTAGTGTCAGCGAATGGTTAATTGCATTCTTACCGTCCAGTATGGACTATAGAACAGCACAACCATGTGGACCAGTAATGCCCCCTGCTGGTGGCCCCTAGTGGGGCAGGTAAGTTCACATGGTATAGCTGCCTTCCCCAGGTAAGTACGAGCACATGTGGTCTGTCTAACCATAAAGAACAGAAGCCCCTGCTTCCTCCTGCTCCGTGGGGGCGCTGTGCTATCATCTATGTCTTATGTGTGTGCTTAGCCCTTGACCCAACCCTGGCTGAATGTGACATGTGGCCCTTTGATATAGTAAACAGACACATTTGTGGCCCCTACAATATGTCAGCTCGACCATCACTGCTATAGACTGAAAAACTCCAGCATTATCCTCATTTTACATCATCATCAAAATAAAGTTGGCTACTACTATGTACATACATACATATAATGCATAGAGTACATACATATAATGCATAGAGTACATACATATAGTACATACAGCACATACATATAGTGCATACAGTACATACATATAGTACATACAGTACATACATATAGTACATACATATACTACATACAGTACATACATATAGTGCATACAGTACATACATATAGTACATACAGTACATACATATAGTACATACAATACATACATATAATGCATAGAGTACATACATATAGTGCATACAGTACATACATATAGTACATACAGTACATACACATACGACCGACATACATAGGTACATATACACTACTCACAAATAGTTAGGGATATTTGACTTTCAGGTGAAATGTATGGAAAATGTAAAAGGTTCCCGCTCCACGATATTATATCATGGCAGTAGGACATCTAAGTAGAAGCATACAATGTTGATTTCCTCATCTTAAACAATATACTGACACAGAAGCCGACACCAGTGCTGGGTATACCGCCACAAAATGTCAGTGTCTCAATAACTTGTCCTGTGGCCATGAGCATCAATCACAGCTTGACAACGACGTTTCCTGCTGTTCATAAGTCGCCTTATTGTCCACTGAGGTACGGCATCCCATTCTTCTTGAAGGACGTCCCTCAGGCAATTGAGGTTCTGGGGTACAGAGTTACGAGCCTCTACACGGCGACTCAGCTGATCTCATAGGTTTTCAATGGGATTCAGGTCTGGAGAAGGTGCAGGCCACTCCATTTGAGGTCCCCCAGTCTCCAGCAGCCGTTCCCTAATGATGGACCTCGATGAGCTGGAGAATTGTCCTCCATGAAGATGACATTAGGCCTGTGTTGTTCATGCAGAGGGACAATGACTGGATTAATGATGTTCTTCAAGTAGTATGGGCTTGTCACTGGACCATTCATAAAGTGTAGGGCAGTTCTGTACTGACTAGACACACCTGCCCTCACTGTAACACCACCACCACCAAAGGCTCGTCTGGCGGCAACAGTGGCTGATGCATAGCACTCATCTTGACGTCTCCAACATCATTGGTGGCCATTATCTCTGCCCAGCATGAATCGACTTTCATCAGTGAACAGCACTGAGGCCCACTGACCCTCACCCAGAGTTGATGCTCCCTGGCCCATGTCCTCCCTCCTCGATGTTCCATCATCACCTGTGAGCGGTACTACTGTAAAGTGGAAGGAACCACAGCAACTCAGCCACGAAGTAGAGAACACAAAGTTAGACTCGTTGAGTGCTGGGGGCATATGCAGCAAGCCACAGAGAGTACATGGAGGATTAGAGTGGTAGTAGTGGTTCTGAGGGTGGTGGTAGTGCTTACAGATCACAGTTGCAGTCTCCACTTTGGTGCTCCCTAGGGCCATGCAGTGACTGTAGGGCACACCCTTTCTTTCCTTAGGGCATACCCTGGTGTTGGGGCTGCTGCCTGGTGGTAGATGGGGTGCAATTGGTGGTAGATGGATTGGTTGGGTGCAGGGCAGGACTGGTGGACATTGGAGACAGTAATCAGGCTCATTGTTTGTGATAAATGAAGTCTGTTTTACTAGGTTGATGATGGGGATTGTAGTCAGGGGCGTAGCTAAAGGCTCATGGGCCCAGGTGCAAGAGTTCAGCTTGGGCCTCTTCACTCAGCGCTGGTGCACCTAGCTTTTCTGCTGCCCGAGGCAAATATTCAAATGGCCCCCCCCCCCCCCCCATGCCAAATTCTCAACCTAACCCTTTCCCTCCAGGCCTACTGTTAAAGGGGTTGTCTTCTTTTTACTACTGATGACCTATCCTCAGGATAGGTCATCAATATCAGATAAAGCCGGGGTCCTCCGGCCCCCCCGACGATTAGCTGTTTGAAGAGAGGGCAGTGCTCATATGAGAGCTGCTTTCTCTGCTCTGTTCACCTGCTCGCCGTAGCATTTGCAGTGTTGAGCCAGTAAACAGAGCAGAGAAGGGAGCGCTCATACAAAAAAACGGACAACCTCTTTAAAGACATACTTGGAAAACATCCCATACAGCGCTACAGAACATACAGGGTCATACAGCGCCACATATGTACCTCTTACATCCAGTGATCTTCTCTGATGTAGACATTCTCTTTCCTCTTCTTCTCCTGTCAGACCAGACCACCACGGTGACTTCTTTCAGCTGCACCTCGTCTCTGCAGAGTTTAACAAACAGACATCTTACTTTCCTACTTTTCCATCATCCTCCCACCTTCTCAACACCCCATCCTGCCACCCCCAATACTTTCCTGCAGAAACAGTCCACCTGAAAATACTGGTATCACACAGATAGTGCGTCAGTACAAAAACACCCCTTTATATTGCGCGCTAGTACAAAAAAATCCCCCCTTTCTTTCAGATCAGACCCCCATATAAAACCCTAAATGAGATCCCCCCATCTCAGACCAAACTACCTTTATACCTCTATGTCAGACTCAGACCCCATATAAGACCCCAGTTTTAGACCTTAGATCAGACCCCCATTAGACCTCCATGTAAGACCCCATCCCAATATCAGACCTCAGATAAGACCCTATTAGACCTCCAGACCCCATATAAGACCCCCATTAGACCTCTAGACCCCCATATCAGACCTCCAGACTCCCACTAGACCCCCATATCTGACCCCCATTAGACCTCCAGGCCCCCATTAGACCTCCAGACCCCCACCCAATTAGACCTCCAGACCCCCAACCAATCAGACCTCCAGACCCCCAATCAGACCTATCCAGACCCCCAGTCAGACCTCCAAACTCCCCAGTTTCCGACCTCCAGACCCCCATTAGACCTCTCCAGACCCCCCCCCCCCCCATTAGACCTCCATATCAGACTGTAAAATAATAAAGTAACTTACCTCTCCTGCTGCCACTCTCCTGTCCTGGATGTCTTCTCTTCTCAGGGCCGACGCTGCAGTCACCTGATCTTCTGCAGCGTCAGGTCAGAGTGCGCTCTGTACGTCCTGACATTGCAGGCAGCCAGGACACAGCAGCGCTGACCCTGAGACGAGCGAGCAGGAGGAGCGGTAAGTACTGGACAGCGCTCACAGTGCTTCTCTCCCCCTTCTCCTGCAGACTAGTGAGCTCCCTAGTATCCCAATGATGGTGGTTATAGTACTTTCTTTCTCTGCAGACACTTGGCAGTCTCTCAGCAGAACCACGGACATGCAATAAGGTTCTTGTTAAGTCCTTCCGCAGTTCCAAGATTGAGGGATACAGAACTAAGATACGGGGGGGGGCCAATCCATCTCAAAGTATGGGGGATGCTTTCTGCCATAAAGGGGCACAATACATTGCTGTTTAAGTCCAATGCACGGCCTTGTGGGTTGTAGACCTTCTAATCTCCTTCTCTTTGGAGTACTTTAGTAGTATGGCTGATTTCTGGGCAGTCGTAGGCTCCCCGTTGTCTGATAGGTGCAGGTCCCTATCTCGTAAATGGAGCCGGTAAAGTCCCGGAGGGCACACCACACATGCGCGGCCACCTCCCATTCATTTCTATGGGGACGCCTAAAATAGCAGAGCACTGGCTCGGATATTTCCGACGGCCCCATAGAAATGAATGGGAGGTGGCCGCGTATGCGTGGCGTGCCCTCCGGCACTTTACCTGCTCCATTTATGAGATACTGTAGGTGCAGGTCCCAGAGGTGGGACCCACACCTATTGGACAATGGCGGCATATCCTAGTGATATGCTCCCATTGTCTGAGATGGGAATACCCCTTTAAGTAATATAATCTTCCCAGAAGAGCAAAGGGGGAACAACTCCATGTAAATGTCTATGGATTTATAATGGGATATCATAAAATCTCCGGGAGGTGGAATGTGTAGGGGTCTCATTACTTTTCTCCATATAGTGTATATACATACAGCACATAAATACATATAGTATACACACAATACACACATATAGTATACACACAGTGCATATATAGAGTACATACATATAGTATACACACAGTACACACATATAGTATACACACAGTACATACATATAGTACATACATACATACACCAAGTACACACTCAGAACATACATATAGTATATGCAAACAATACTTATTATATTACATACACACAGGACACGTATACTCATATGTATGTTGTTTGAATGCAGTATTTTGCAGTATCCTGAGACTGGATAATAGGACTAAGCTAAAGCCATATCCTAAGACTGGATGCCAAGACTAAGCCATATCCTAAGACTGGATCTAAGACTAAGCCGTATCCTAAGACTGGATCTAAGACTAAGCCATATCCTAAGACTGGATCTAAGACTAAGCAGTATCCTAAGACTGGATCTAAGACTAAGCCGTATCCTAAGACTGGATCTAAGACTAAGCCGTATCCTAAGACTGGATCTAAGACTAAGCAGTATCCTAAGACTGGATCTAAGACTAAGCCGTATCCTAAGACTGGATCTAAGACTAAGCCGCATCCTAAGACTGGATCTAAGACTAAGCCGTATCCTAAGACTGGATCTAAGACTAAGCCATATCCTAAGACTGAATCTAAGACTAAGCCGTATCCTAAGACTGGATCTAAGACTAAGCCGTATCCTAAGACTGGATCTAAGACTAAGCAGTATCCTAAGACTGGATCTAAGACTAAGCCGCATCCTAAGACTGGATCTAAGACTAAGCCATATCCTAAGACTGGATCTAAGACTAAGCCGTATCCTAAGACTGGATCTAAGACTAAGCCGTATCCTAAGACTGGATCTAAGACTAAGCCGTATCCTAAGACTGGATCTAAGACTAAGCCGTATCCTAAGACTGGATCTAAGACTAAGCCATATCCTAAGACTGGATCTAAGACTAAGCCGTATCCTAAGACTGGATCTAAGACTAAGCCATATCCTAAGACCAGGAGCTCATTCACAGTTCACATATTTACCGTGAATAATGTCCAAAGAGTCTATAAGGCAGAAGTGCAATGTCTTGGAAGAGGGATGAATCTGCAAGAAGAACATGATAATTAGCAAATGACATGGCAGAGCGCTGCAGCTTACATGGGGCCACACAGGGACTGCCGCCGGGGTCCTCAGTGACATGTCTGCCTTGTTATGCAGCAACATAGTAGCCAGCAATGTATCTCTGTATCTGGGGAGGTTTGGCATTCATAAGACTCAATCAAATGCACAAAGATGAAACCAGTGGACCCAGAAGACCCACAGCAATCCCAGCAGCACTTCTGCCCCCAGCAACCAGGCCATTTCAGGTGGCTTTGTGGCAGTGGTTCTTGGCCAGATCACACAGCAGATCCACCACGTGTGGCTGTACCCTTATGGTGACCAAGAAATGGATAAATAGAAATGTATAACTTGAAATAAGAGGAAAATATCTGGAGTTTTGGTTTAAAAGGGTTTTCCAAGGTTTTATAACTGATGACTAACCTCAGGACAGGTCATCAGTATCTGATCGGTGGGGGTCCGACACCCAGCACCCCCGCCGATCAGCTGTTTGAGAAGGCATCGGAACTCCTGTGAGCGGCGCAGCCTTCTCCCTGCCCACCGACCACAGCGCCATCCATTGGCTGTGCTTGGTATTCACTTCAATGGGGCTGAGCTTCGTCTAGGCCAGGGGTCAGCAACCTCCGGCACTCCAGCTGTGGTGAAACTACAACTACCAGCAGGCTCCATTCACTTCTACAGGAGTTCGGCTCACACAGCTGAGGGTCTGTTACAGTGTATCAGCTCAGGTAATCCTCTGTGAGCTAAACACAGCAAGAGTCCAAATGTCTGTACTGTCCTGGACTGCAGGCTGATAGCTCTGGCCTACACTGATACACTGTAACTAGCTGCAGCTGTGAGAAGGTAGTAGTGTAGGACACGTTTTGTGTAAACAAAGCTGGTTCTATTCACTGATATCAAATTTATACACACATAATCACGACATTGGCTTTGCACTTACTGGAACACCTCAACAGTCATATTGATCGCTAACTGCCTGCTGCTAGATGGTGAGGAGCTTCTCCATTCCGCGGGCCTTGTGCTGCAGTTGTGCTGATGTCATAGCAGAGTGCTATGACATCACTGATGTAGCAAATGGTTCTTAAAGGGAAACTGTCAATGATGGAATTTCCTTTGTAGAATAGTAGACCTGCTGGACTTTTTGGCTTTCCCGCTCCAGCATTTCGTGGACTATGTTTTTTCTTTTTACGTGATGTGGCGGGCAGGTTTGAGAATCGGGTCAATTAGGATGAGTAGAGTATAGGAAAATCCATTATCAAAGTGGGGCAGAAAACTAGAAAAAAATGTTTTCTCTGCAACAATTTCTTTCAGTTTGCCTCTTAGGCCTCTTTCATACGAGTGATTTTTCCGTCCGGGTGTGATGCATGAAGCAAACACATAGCATCCGGACTGAATCCTGACCCATTCTTTTTAATGGGTCTGTGCACATTTGTCACGCATCGTTTCTGCGTTCGGCGTGTTCTATATTCTGGTTCAATAGAAGTGAATGGGGCTTGCGTGAAAAACGGAAGACATCCAGATGCAACGCGTTTTTCACTAACGGTTGCTAGGAGATGTAGATCGTTGAAAAACGCATCCAAAAGTGATTGCACGGGCGTGGAAAAAACTGAACACAAAGAACTTTCTTGCAAAACCATCCGTTTTTTCCGGAACAGATCGTGACACAATCCATATCGTTCGTGTGAAAGAGGCCTTAGGGTTCAGCCACACGGTGATCTTGGCCGTACCCAAGGATCGCAGTGGGATTGCAGTGTGGGGGTTGCAGAATAACTCGCACATGTACAGCAACCCCAAAATTACAAAAAATCCAACATTTCTGGGGTCGCGGCATACGTGCAAGTTGTTCTATGACCCCATTCATTTCTGTGCTGGCACCTCTACACTGTGATCTGCTGTGCGACTAAAGATCGCCATGTAACCAAATCCATATGGAACAATCCGTATATTCCTCAGTAGGGGCGTAAATCTCTTCCTGAATTCTGGAGATCTTTGGTATCACCAAAAGGCTCCATGCACGCGGCCGTATTTTGTGTCCGCATCCGATCTGCATTTTTCGGATGCAAACCCATTAATTTCTATGGGGCCGCAAAAGATGCAGACAGCACACCGCATGCTGTCCTCATCCACGTGTCCATTCCACAGCTTTGCCAAAAAGGTAGAATGTGTCCTATTGTCCATTTTGCGGACAACAATAGGCATTTCTACAGTAGTGGCGGACCTGTAGAGCGGGAACGTGTGGGGTGCACACGGCCGGTATCCATGTTTTGCCGATCCGTGGTTTGCGGACCACATAATGGATACTGTCGTGTGCGTGAGACTTCATTTATCAAGGGAACAATTTTAAGTTCAAAAACACTAGTTTTTTTTTACTGAAAAAGATTTTTTTAGACATTTACAGATCTCTTCTTTATCCTATAGATTTTACTATTTGCAAAGCATCTATCATGGATTATTTGGTGTCTAGTAAAGCACGTAAAGCGGGGGTCATTCTCTATAGCAGTATGTGACTGATTACAGTGTCTCTAGGAAACATTGGGGAAGGGATCTCGGGTCTGTTTCAGAAGGGAGATGGGAGATGATGCTGAAGTCGGTATATTCCACTTCATAGAACTTTAACCATAAAATGACACAATATATGATTTTACATAGGCTTTATTATTCTCCTCTGGACTCATGTTCCTTCAGTTGTAGGCATTCCTCTAAGGTGTCCTAAAGCTGATGGGTTGGGAGTAGAGATGAGCAAATCTCTTGGATATCATTCCGTTTCTGATTGAAATTTTTCCAAATATTTTATTTAGGTCCAAATCAATTGTACCTGAATCTAATATGCTCCAATTACTCTCAAAATTGGTAAGGCCTCCTAGTAGTCAGATTTTATTGCGTGCAAAAAACTGAATTTTGAAGACAAGAGAGAGACCCACGTATTATACTTCCCTAAATGAGGTGTGCAAGCCAGTTTCTCTTGAGTACTGAGTGTTTCAGGAGAAAAAACTCCCTGGTTAGCTGAGTGGCCTTGGGGGTACTCTTAGGGATGATCTCTCTCATTAGAGAGACCATCTAGTGTGCATGAGGAGTATTATATTACAGCCAATGTTGCTCTGCGCTTCTTAGAAACATGTATGCAAAGTAGCATATCTTACATCTGCTGGAATCAGATAGGCTTATCGTTCTTTCCTTTTTGGAAGGAATGTTAATTTGCATAATACATTTGGGTTTCTGTGAAAGATATTCAAATCAGCATTCCTTCCAAAAAGGAAATAACGCTAAGCCTATCTGATGAGTGTTGGCTCCTCATGCATACTAGGTGGTCACCCTAATGAAATAGATCACCCTCAAGGCTACTTAGCTAACCAGGGCAATTTTCTCTTGAGACACTCAATACTCTTACTGTTTTGGAAGGAGAACTGGCTTGCACACCTCACTCAGAGAAGTATCATGTGTGGGCCTCTTTCTCTCTTTGATTTTCCAAAATAAACCACAATAAATTTGGGTTTGTTAAAATCTGATTTGGCAGGAAATTCAGGAGGAGGGAAGGAAATTGAATTGGAAGTAGATGCCTTCTGTTGCTTATTTAGTTTCCACTCTAGATTTCCCGGTAATTCTGCGATGGTCAGTGTAATAGGTTTTAGTGATGAGCGCATAGGCAATATTCGAATTTACGATATTTCGCGAATTTTGGCCAAATATTCGCCATGAATTAGCAAATTCGAGAATTCGTGATCTCCAGTGATTGTTTACTTGATTGCAAAAATCGGCAATGTAATATATTCGCAATAAATTTGCAATTAATTTGCGATTAGAATATTCAATACTATTCACAAATACGAATATATAGCACTATATTCTAAATATTCACGAATTCTCGAAGTGGCGATATTCACGATTAAAATTTGCAATTCGAATATTCATGCTCAACACTAATAGGTTTTCAGTTTTTAAATCTGAGATTATTAATTGCTAGGACACGAATGTTATTGACAAGGCCATCTTATCAACGGCTTGAGTTATCTAAGCAGATGTATAAATTACGAGAGTATGACTAACGCCTCGATAATAGGGTCGAGGAAGAAATATTTTAAGATAACTTAACTTCCTTTTTTCTCTTTCCTCTTCCTTCTCGGGTGGGGTTTGTTAGATTGTAATTGTATTATTATGGGAAGAAAAGACCTGTATTAGTATAGCCTGTTCCAGTATGGCTTCTACATTGTAGCAGACTATGGCTGTTACTGCATCTGAATGACACACATTATCTCACGAGATCCAATGTGCGACCTCCCCCACTTATGTTATCTTCTGATCCCTACACAGGCATTAGTTGGCAGGTTATATAATAATTAAGCACAATGATACATTGTATCCATGTCCTGTCCTGATAGTATGATACAATGTATCAGCCTGGAGTTCAGACTGTTTAAAGAGAACCTGTCTCCTCTTCACTTTTCTGTTTTAGTAACTACTTCTCATCTACAGTATTCTTAGAATGCTGCCTTGTGCTGTTCCCCTGTTATTCCACCTGGAAATGTAAATACTTTGCAGAGTATGTTTGTTTGTTTTTTATTACCAGGACACGTACATTTTCCCTTCATTGGTGTCGACATCATGGGAGGTTGAGCCGCCATCTTGAAGATCTCTGAGTTCATACTCTGTAAGAAAGAAGGTTACTGTTACTATTGGAATTACACTGTATCCATCATTATCTCCTTTAGAATGGGATCGGGCATGACAAATACCCATCAGGCATGCAGTCTTTTATCTATATGTGAGATTGTGGAACAGCTCTTCCTGTATAATGCTATGCATAATTAAACTTTAGGATTGTCATTTTGCATTTCGGCCACAGGAGGCCGCTGGTTCTCTGTTACAGCTAAGTTACTGCTGGATTTGAATATGCAAAGTAGAGGATGACTCATGCTGCTGGTTGCTGAAAGAAGAACCAGGAAGTGAGAGATGAGATGGTGAAAGCACTGGATGTTTGAGATAGAATCCGGTTCCATCCTGGTGTCAGAGTGTCCTGGAATGTTCGGGGAAACAGTGGAGGAGGACTGGCAGTGGCGCCGGATCAGAACCCAGGTCAGGGTGTAACAGCACAAGGCCAGCTTGCCCCCAATGCAGTGCCCACCCCAGTAGGATACATGCCCGTAGAGGCGCTGCTGCATCATCTGCCAAAGTATGACGGCCGAAACATGATGTTGCAGGACTGGACTGAAAGGGTGCGGAGCGCAGTTAGAATGTGTAACCTGACCCCCGAGCTGCAGGCAGAGGTTGCGTTGGGAGCTCTAGAGGGTGACGTTAGACGGACAGTCAAGGTAAGGCACGAATCCGAGAGGGACACTCTAGAGAAAATATTCTCCCTGCTGGAGGGAGCACTGGGGGGGGTGCTAAAGTAGTGCAGCTGCGGTGCCACTTCTTCAACCGACCACAGCGAGAGGGTGAAGAGACCCTGATTCAGTACTCCAATTCCCTACAGAAGACGCTCAATGAAATACAGCGGCGGGACCCAGAGGCCATGGGAGCCTTCCGGGAGGTGGACCGGCTACTAAGAGATCAGTTCATAGTGGGGCTCTCCAACAACCGACATGACATTCTATAGCGTCTACCTAGCCGCTGTGGAGAGAGAGAAAGAGCACATGCCTGTGACAGTGAGTTTAGTGAGTAGCACCCATGCTACAGGACATCAGTCCTTGGGCTGCTCCAGTAGTCTTGTTGCGGAAGAAAGATGGGAGTCTCAGGTTCTGCTTGGATTATCGGAAGCTGAATGCTCAGACCATCCGGGATGATTACCCACTTCCGTGGATTGAGGAGTCAATGTCAGCCCTGAGCCACGCAAAGTTCTTCTCGACTCTTGACCTGGCCAGTGGATATTGGCAGGTACCGGTGGCCTAAAAGGACAAAGTGAAGACGGCTTTCATTCTACCTATGGAACTCTGTGAGTTCAACCGGATGTCATTCGGCCTGTCCAATGCCCCGGAAACATTCCAGCGGCTAAAGGAACACTGCCTGGAGGATCTCAACTTTGAGTAAGTATTGATATACCTGGACAACATAGTAGTGTTTGTGGCCTCCTTTGAAGATCACCTCCAGAAGCTGCGACAGGTCCTAGGACGGCTAAGAGACCATGGGGGTCAAGATCAAGCCCAAGTAGTGCCCATTGTTTCGGCAACAGATCGAGTATTTGGGACATGTGGTCACCCAAGAGAGGGTAAAGCCAGCCCCCAGCAAGGTGGAAGCCGTCCAGAAGTGGCCCCAACCACGTACACTAAGAGAGGTGCGGGCATTCGTGGGACTGGCCAGCTACTACCGGAGGTTCATACCCAAATTTGCTCATTTGGTGGGCCTGTTAAATAAATTATTAAGGGGCACTGCCGGGGGCCCAAAGAATCGCCCCGTCGAGTGGGAATCCAGACAAGAGGCCTTTGAAGCAGTGAAGGAGGCGCTGATCAGTGCCCCGATTCTAGCTTATGCACGGTTTGACACCCCATTCCTGTTGTACACTGATGGAAGTCTACATGGTCTGGGGGCCGTGTTATACCAAGTCCAGGATTGATGCGAAAGAGTCATTGCCTATGGCAGCCGGTCTCTGAGGGAATCAGAACGCAACCCTGACAACTATAGCTCCTTTAAATTGGAACTACTGGCGCTGTTGTGGGCCATGACCGAAAGGATCGCAGAGTACCTGACAGGTGCAGAGGTGACTGTGATGATGGACAACAACCCGTTAGCACATCTGGAAAATGCCAAACTTGGTGCACTTGAACAGAGGTGGTTGGCTCGCCTTTCTAAGTACCAATGCCGCATCAAGTTTAGGTCAGGTAGGGAAAACAGCAACGCCGATGCACTCTCCTGAGTCCCTGTAGAGTTGTCGGCTCAGAGTACCGACGGGGAGCTGGAGGACACTGAAACGCCTGACCTTGGTCGATTACCCGTGTTCCAGGACGTGGCACATTTAAGTGGGGCGGCGTCTGGGATGTCCCTGGTGCTGGAAAAGACTTTGGCCGATTGGGAGAGAAACCAGAATGGCTGCCTGGACTTGTGGAAAGTGAAGGAATGGGTTCGAGCTAAGATCTGGCCACGACCAGAAGAGCGAGCCCGACTGACCCCAGAGGGCAAAAAGTTGTTAAGGCAGTGGGATAAGTTGACCGTTATCCAGGGTCTTCTGTGACGGAAGATATTCTTACAGTCGGATCTGCAGTACCGACACCAGATTGTCATCCCCACTTCATTGGGATCGGAAGCAGCCAGGGAAGCCCATGAAAGGGGAGCCCATTTCGGGAGCGACAAAACGTTCAAGTGGCTCCAACTGCTGGTATACTGTATACATTGAAGGAAATCAAAGGATGTAATCATAAAAGCGGCAGATAAGGGGGGTAACCTAGGGCTATGAGACGGAAGCATGGAGGCAGTTTAATTACTCCAATTGCTACAGAAAATTAACCTATAATCCCACATTCCCACAATAGCCTTTACTAGGGAATTGGCCATGATTTTGAACCAGCGAGTCAATGATGGAATAATTACAACACAGCAAAGTACGTATCTATTATCGGAACATCCAATAACTCCTACGCTATATTTTCTCCCGAAGGTTCATAAGAACACGAAACAACCCCCGGGGAGACCCATTGTCTCGGGTGTCAACAGCCTAAACGAC
Source organism: Bufo gargarizans (assembly GCF_014858855.1). Classification (NCBI taxonomy): domain Eukaryota; kingdom Metazoa; phylum Chordata; class Amphibia; order Anura; family Bufonidae; genus Bufo; species Bufo gargarizans. The sequence goes on from NC_058084.1 coordinate 6,822,022, forward strand.
TCCATCTGCAAATATGTGGAATATTTCCTACACCCACTAGTGGAAAATCTACCGTCATATCTTAACGATACCACGGATGTTTTGAAAAAATTGGAAGATCTACATCTGGATTCAGATATGATTATTGCAACATGTGATGTGGAATCTCTGTATACATCAATAAGGCATCAGGATGGCTTAGAAGCAGCTAGTTTCTATTTACATACTGACATGGATCGCAATAAATGTAAGTTTATTCTGATATTGTTAGAATATGTGCTTACCCATAATTTCTTCTTCTTTGGGGGTTCCCTCTTCCTGTAGCTCCAGGGTACCGCAATGGGGGCGTCTTGTGCGCCCTCATATGCTAATCTGTTCCTGGGGCTGTGGGAGAGGGAAGTTCTACAGTCGAACCCCCTGCCGATGGCTAATCAAGTGCAATATTGGGGATGTTATATTGACAATCTTCCAATTATTTGGCAGGGTTCTGAAGAAGAATTTGGGATGTTTGTTGCACTACTCAACACAAACAATAAGAACATCAAGCTTACCTAAAAGACGAGTCGGTCACGGGTGGATTTTTGGGATATCCAGCTATGTGTGGCTGACGGTGGTCGAATTACCATAGACCTGTATAGGAAAGAGACGTTGGTGAACTCCTTGTTGTTGGCTAAGGCTACTTTCACACTTGCGCTTGATCGGATCCGTTCTGAACGGATCCGATCATATTAATGCAGACGGAGGCTCCGTTCAGTACGGATCCGTCTGCATTAATAACTTAGAAAAATTTCGCAAGTGCGCAAGTGCGCAAGTAGCCTGAGCGGATCCGTTCAGACTTTCAATGTAAAGTCAATGGGGGACGGATCCGCTTGAAGATTGAGCCATATGGTGACATCTTCAAGCGGATCCGTTCCCATTGACTTACATTGTAAGTCTGGACGGATCCGCACGCCTCCGCACGACCAGGCGGACAGCTGAACGCTGCAAGCAGCGTTCAGCTGTCCGCCTGTCCGTGCGGAGGCGAGCGGAGCGGAGGCTGAACGCTGCCAGACTGATGCAGTCTGAGCGGATCCGCTCCATTCAGACTGCATCAGGGCTGGACGGAGGCATTCGGGTCCGCTCGTGAGCTCCTTCAAACGGAGCTCACGGACGGACCTATGAACGCTAGTGTGAAAGTAGCCTAAATCCGCACATCCCAGTAAACTAAAAAGCAGCATACCGATTGAACAATTTTTGAGAGCAAGAAGGATATGCTCGACTAAACAGGCATTTGAGCAACAGGCTGAAAATCTACGCTGGAGATTTGAGGAGAGAGGCTATTCCAGGTGCTCCTTAGAGGGGGGTTATCGGAGAGCTCGATTGTCTAATTGCTCCGACCTACTCTACAAAAAAACTAAGCAAAAGGATACTGCTGAGTTGCGCTTCATCACTACATATAATACCAAATGGAGGAAAGTTTGCAAAAAGTGTTGGAAATATACTGGGAAATATTGAAAATGTATCCCCAATTAAGTACTTCTATTCCTACTCACCCACAGGTGACATATAGAAGAGCAAAGAACCTAAGAGATAATTTGGTCCACTATATGACTAAACAACCAAGACTGTTTGGTAGTAGGGGCTCAATTTGGGGCAACAAAGAAAGATGCGTTGCGTGCACCAATACGAATAGGACTAACATATTTTGGGACTCTGGACAACATAAACAATATAAGATCACTTACCCCATTACATGTACCACCATTGGTGTTATATATTGGGCCAAGTGTCGGTGCAATAAAATCTATGTGGGGATGACGTCAGCTAATTCATCTGACGCATCCGTGAACATGTATTGGGCATTGAAGGGGCCAAGGAAATTGGCGATATTAATAGCCTGACAACGATACCGAAACATTTCAAGGAAATGCATGATTGCAACAGTTCTCGGCTCCGTTTTAGGGGAATTGACCATGTGAATACATCATTGAGAGGGGGTAATTGGAAGAAATTGCTGAGTCAAAAAGAAACACGCTGGATTTTTGTTTTAGTTTTTTTGAATCAGATCTTTTTTTATTAGAAAGATTACTTGACATACAATATCATATAATGCCAATCCTTGTACATTACAAATGATAAGTACAGAAACTTCCATTTCAGACCGTAGGATACCGTCAGGAATCACAAAAATATAATAATATAACTGACATAAACCCCCCCCCCCCCCTTCTCCCACCACCCCCTCCCACCCCGGATTTTTGTTTTAAATACCATTACACCACTGGGCTTAAATGACGGTAACAGCTGTGTCCCGTTCCATTGAGCGACCTGACAGTCCCTGTTTACTGGACCATCCTATTTTAACTGGGATTTATTTAATTATGTTTTTTATTATTTTAACTGTTTTTTGTGGTCTTGGTGACTTGTTAATTGTTCTATTGCATTTAATAACAATTTTATAACTTTGTATTTTTTATTTATTTTTATATATATTCTCACTCATATATTTTTTCTATATATATTTTCAGTGATATATATTCTTTCTGGAATCCCACAGTTCCTAACTCACCTTTTGTACAAATCCGAGCAGAGGACGACCATACAGTATATATATTATGAATATATTTACCATTCTGTGATATGCGTACAGTATATACGCATATGTTTGTGATTTTATCTCATAAAGAGAATTTGATTATTTTTTAGATGTATCACATTGGCACTTGTCACTTGGGGTTGCACTTGCACTCTCACTTTTTGTGTTTGCCTTGTTTTTGTACGGCACCTATCGCTTTGTTTTGACTGCACTGTATTCATTTTTAACAATCCCCCCCCCCCTTTTTCATCATGTATGTACTTAGCACTTTTAATGTTGTTGCATGATGATACAGGCAACCTTCATAGTATTATTATTAATCATGAATTATTGTATTTGTGTGTACATATGTTTTTTATTTAAATCTCACTGTGGGCAAGTGATATGTATTTAAGGTCAATTGACTGCTATCATGGACAATGGTCGGTAATAGAGTTCACGAATGTGCAGTCTGCGGATGTGCACATTTTCTCACATATTGTAGAGTGGCTACATAGAATATTGTTTTTATGCGAGGTACTTTATGTGCAGTTTTTTACACAAATCATGTGATGGAGTTGGTGGGCTGGTCGAATGGGGTCACATGCTTAGTCATGTGACGTCTCCATGTGACTTCTGGCTTATTTTTTGTTAATCTCATGTGAGCGATCATGTGATATTACGGGACAGGGTTTGGGTTATTTCCCTAATACCAAACGTTCAGTTTGCGGAGGTGCACACTTCTCATATATCTCAGAGTGGCTACATAGTATATTGTCTCTGTGCGTGGTATTCTATGTGCAGTTTTTTTTTATAGATATCATGTGATGGAGCTGGTGGGCTGGTCAAACGGGGTCACATGCTTAGTCATGTGACGTCTCCATGTGACTTCTGGCTCGTATTTTGTTTTCTCTAGCACCTTGGTGATCATGTGAGCGATCATGTGATATCACGGGGCGGGGTTTGGGTTACTTCCCCAATACCAATATCCAGCTCGGCGCCGCGTGATGAGGTGAGATATGCCCATTGGATATCTGTTGGGTGTGGATTGATTGAGTGAGGTATATATAGGTAGGTTTAGGACATAGGAAGACATGCCCCCCCGGAAGAAGAGCACCTTGCGAAATGTACGTCGGGCTTTTAGCTCTCCCCAAACTGGTTGGTATTCATTATTACAGGTATTTTGCCTCTTGTATTTATGCTGAGGGTGTGGTTGGTTGTCGGCAGTGCCACCATATACCCTGCTATACCCAATTTTTCACACAGTGAATTTTGCTGTTCACATTGAGTTGCAAAGGGAGATTTTTCCTGGGATAAGGAATGATAGTGTTAGATGATTTATGTTTATTGTCACCCCACTATCAATACCTGGTATCCCCACACTACTGTTACTGTATTTTATCTCACTGATCAGTACTTTCTGTGTCGGATTAACTGGTGATACAATATGTCTCAAGTTGTGGTTATATACCTATGAAATATTTATTACCACATATTACTTCTGCTTTGGGGTTTGCCTGTTTTCTCTACTATACAACACTCCCTGCATTTTTTACTCATTGTTGTATTGACTAATAAAGATATTATTTGTATATTTATCTATGTGTTGTTTTGATTACTTTTAGGTTTTCTGATATGATCCCACACATGTTTTGTTATATTGTGTTTCTATGGATAAATATACTGTCTAGATCTGGCCGACATGGTGGCCGAGGCATGTCTTAAGTGTCGACCCTGGCGGATTGAGTAAGAGTACTGAACAGCGGGCTCCTGTAAATACCATCCGGACCTCAGCGCCCCTGGAGCTTCTGATGATTGATTATGTGCAGATTGGATACTCTACCTCGGGACTCTCTAGTCATGACAGATCACTCCACCAAGTATGCAGTAGCAGTACCCACCAGAGACCAGACAGCAGAGTCGGCCGCTGAAGCAGTCTGCAAACACTTTATTCAGGTGTTTGGTTGTCCACAGAGAAAACCTTCGGACCAGGGAGCGTGTTTCCAGGGTACTCTAATGAACGAACTGTACCAGCTGTATGGGATCGAACACTCCCGCACCACCCTGTATCACCCCCAAGGAAACGGAGCATGTGAACACTTTAACCGCACCTTGCTCTAGATGCTGCAGACTCTGGAGGATAGCCAAAAGGCTCGGTGGCCCGAATACCTACCTAAACTAATGTGGGCTTATAACTGGGTACAACCACCGGATACTCTCCACATATGCTCATGTTTGGAAGAGACGGACGGGAGATTGAATATCTCCACATGCCCAATCCGATGGAGCCACCGCCGAGAAGTACCACCGCATGGGTGCAAGAGCACCACCGCTGGCTGAGAGCGGTCCACAAGGTTTTGGGGGAGCGCCTTGGACAGGTGGTACACCCTAACCCAAGACCAGTGCAGAAAGATGGGTATGCCCCGGGTTATGGTCAAATACAAACGGCCGTCTAGGAAGTGGGCGGTGGGAGGCGGTTCCATACACGGTGAAAAGAAGGCTAGTCCCTGCCATTCCAGTCTATGAGGTAAAGCCAGTAGGGACCGGGGGACCCTCACGAAACTTGCACCGTAATATGTTAAGACGTTGTAATTTTGACGAACCAGTGTGCATTGAGGAGATGCCTCCTCACGCTCAGAGTACAGAGGAAAGCCCCTCAGAGGTGGAGGAGGAGGAATGGTGGGTTGTCCCTTCCCAGGTACCTGCAGAAGCCCCGGCTGTGGCAGGTTTGCCACCCAGAGAGAGTGCTGAACAAGTAGTAGATCCTCCCCTGACAGATATGCCTGATGTCCCCAGTACTTTTGAGCCCCTCCCTCTGAGACAGTCAGCGAGGCCCAATGCACAGTGCTATGCACAGGAGGAGTTTGTATGGGGGGTGGTTTCCGAAGAATACAACCTCTAGTGGGGTGGCATGTGAGATTGTGGAACAGCTCTTCCTGTATAATGCTATGCGTAATTGAACTTTAGGAATGTCATTTTGCATTTCGGCCACAGGAGGCCGCTGGTTTTCTGTTACAGCTAAGTTACTGCTGGATTTGAATATGCAAAGTAGAGGGTGACTCATGCTGCTGGTTGCTGAAAGAAGAACCAGGAAGTGAGAGCTGAGATGGTGAAAGCACTGGATGTGTGAGATAGAATCCGGTTCCATCCTGGTGTCAGTGTCCTGGAATGTTCGGGGACGCAGTGGAGGGGGACTGGTCATTGTCCCTCACCTAGATCCTGCTTTTTGGAATAGGGATTGTTCCCGGAGAATTGTTTACAGCGTTTGAACAGAAGTTTAATTACCAAGCAAGGCCGCATGAGGACTGGGGGCCTGGTGATCATCTTGGTTAAAAGACATCCTCTGACGCAGGTCAGTAAATCTGTTTATTCATCGCATATTAGTTGCGCCTGAAGCATCAGAGAAAAGTTTAGGCCTGCAAATAGTTAGTTAGGACTTGCATTCTTGGCAGGCTTTACAAAATTGTTCTGCGGCACAGTATTGACTTGCAGGCTCTGCTGTGTGCGCCATCAGCTAGGTTTGTTCTCTTTTGCGGCACAGCATTGACTTGCAGGCTCTGCTGTGAACGCCATCTCGATAGGTCTGTCCACCCGGACAGGGACAGTGACTGTGGGCCCGCGGTATAAGATCTTTAGTGCACCTTCTGATTGTTATGTCTATATTACTGCTTTAGTAAAGTTTCTGTTTTGCACAAAGCTGTGTGTTGTCGCTTTCCTCGTCTGTGACTTTGCTGTATCCTGGTGGTCCCTCCCCGGTTCACAGTCTTACATATACTTATTCCTGAAGAAATTGGTTGGGGCTATAGTCCTTTTGTAAAAAGTTTTAGCCCCTATTGTTGGCTTCTACCTGTCCTCAAGTCTGAAGGTCACAACTCTCCTCGTCTTCTGTTCTGTATCAGCGCCTAGAACCACTTGAGACAACATTCCTGTCCTATCTCATGGGCTTTCCATGTGCTGGTCTCAGTGACAGTGGAGCCATGGTGACCAGTGGGTGTTATATGAGCAGAATTTGGGATGGGTGTGTAGAGGGGGAAGTGCAGCTCCTTCCTCTTTTCACATTTTCATTGTCATTAAAAATAAAAAGGGTAATTCAGGATCAGAAGATCCAGTGGGGGTGAAGGGGGCAAATCTGAGGATGGACCGTGGCTGGAGCAGGCTGTAAGGGGGCATCTGTTGCTGGAGCAGGCTGTAAGGGGGCATCTGTGGCTGGAGCAGGCTGTAACGGGGGCATCTACGGCTGGTGCAGGCTGTAATGGGGGCATCTGCGGCTGGAGCAGGCTGTAATGGGGCATTTTTGGCTGAGGCAGCTGTAATGGGGGCATCTGCGACTAAAGCAGGCTGTAATGGGGCATCTATAGCTGGTGCAAGTTGTAATGGGGCATCTGTGCCTGGAGCAGGGTGTAATGGGGCATCTGTGGCTGGTGCAGACTGTAATGGGGAATCTGTGGCTGGAGCAATCTGTAATGGGGCATTTATGGCTGGAGCAGGCTGTAATGGGGGCATCTGTGGCTGAAGCAGGCTGTAATGGGGCATCTGTGGCTGGAGCAGGCTGTAATGGGGGCATCTGTGGCTGGAGTAGGCTGTAATGGGGGCATCTGTGGCTGGAGCAGGCTGTAATGGGGCATCTGTGGCTGGAGCAGGCTGTAATGGGGGCATCTGTGGCTGGTGCAGGCTGTAACGGGGGCATCTACGGCTGGTGCAGGCTGTAATGGGGGCATCTGCGGCTGGAGCAGGCTGTAATGGGGCATTTTTGGCTGAGGCAGCTGTAATGGGGGCATCTGCGACTAAAGCAGGCTGTAATGGGGCATCTATAGCTAGTGCAAGTTGTAATGGGGGCATCTGTGCCTGGAGCAGGGTGTAATGGGGCATCTGTGGCTGGTGCAGACTGTAATGGGGAATCTGTGGCTGGAGCAGTCTGTAATGGGGCATTTATGGCTGGAGCAGGCTGTAATGGGGGCATCTGTGGCTGAAGCAGGCTGTAATGGGGCATCTGTGGCTGGAGCAGGCTGTAATGGGGGCATCTGTGGCTGGAGTAGGCTGTAATGGGGGCATCTGTGGCTGGAGCAGGCTGTAATGGGGCATCTGTGGCTGGAGCAGGCTGTAATGCGGCATCTGTGGCTGGTGCAGGCTGTAACGGGGGCATCTACGGCTGGTGCAGGCTGTAATGGGGGCATCTGCAGCTGGAGCAGGCTGTAATGGGGCATTTTTGGCTGAGGCAGCTGTAATGGGGGAATCTGCAACTAAAGCAGGCTGTAATGGGGCATCTATAGCTGGTGCAGGTTGTAATGGGGGCATCTGTGCCTGGAGCAGGGTGTAATGGGGCATCTGTGGCTGGAGCAGGCTGTAATGGGGCATCTGTGGCTGGAACAGGCTGTAATGGGGCATCTGTGGCTGGAGCAGGGTGTAATGGGGCATCTGTGGCTGGTGCAGACTGTAATGGGGCATCTGTGCCTGGAGCAGGGTGTAATGGGGAATCTGTGGCTGGAGCAGTCTGTAATGGGGCATTTATGGCTGGAGCAGGCTGTAATGGGGGCATCTGTGGATGGAGCAGGCTGTAATGGGGGCATCTGTGGCTGGAGCAGGCTGTAATGGGGCATCTGTGGCTGGTGCAGGCTGTAACGGGGGCATCTGTGGCTGATGCAGACTGTAATGGGGCATCTGTGCCTGGAGCAGGGTGTAATGGGGCATCTGTGGCTGGTGCAGACTGTAATGGGGAATCTGTGGCTGGAGCAGTCTGTAATGGGGCATTTGTGGCTGGATCAGGCTGTAATGGGGCATCTGTGGCTGGAGCAGGCTGTAATGGGGGCATCTGTGGCTGGAGCAGGCTGTAATGGGGCATCTGTGGCTGGAACAGGCTGTAATGGGGCATCTGTGGCTGGAGCAGGGTGTAATGGGGCATCTGTGGCTGGTGCAGACTGTAATGGGGCATCTGTGCCTGGAGCAGGGTGTAATGGGGAATCTGTGGCTGGAGCAGTCTGTAATGGGGCATTTATGGCTGGAGCAGGCTGTAATGGGGGCATCTGTGGATGGAGCAGGCTGTAATGGGGGCATCTGTGGCTGGAGCAGGCTGTAATGGGGCATCTGTGGCTGGTGCAGGCTGTAACGGGGGCATCTGTGGCTGATGCAGACTGTAATGGGGCATCTGTGCCTGGAGCAGGGTGTAATGGGGCATCTGTGGCTGGTGCAGACTGTAATGGGGAATCTGTGGCTGGAGCAGTCTGTAATTGGGCATTTATGGCTGGATCAGGCTGTAATGGGGCATCTGTGGCTGGAGCAGGCTGTAATGGGGGCATCTGTGGCTGGAGCAGGCTGTAATGGGGCATCTGTGGCTGGAACAGGCTGTTATGGGGCATCTGTGGCTGGAGCAGGGTGTAATGGGGCATCTGTGGCTGGTGCAGACTGTAATGGGGCATCTGTGCCTGGAGCAGGGTGTAATGGGGAATCTGTGGCTGGAGCAGTCTGTAATGGGGCATTTATGGCTGGAGCAGGCTGTAATGGGGGCATCTGTGGATGGAGCAGGCTGTAATGGGGGCATCTGTGGCTGGAGCAGGCTGTAATGGGGCATCTGTGGCTGGTGCAGGCTGTAACGGGGGCATCGGTGGCTGATGCAGACTGTAATGGGGCATCTGTGCCTGGAGCAGGGTGTAATGGGGCATCTGTGGCTGGTGCAGACTGTAATGGGGAATCTGTGGCTGGAGCAGTCTGTAATGGGGCATTTATGGCTAGATCAGGCTGTAATGGGGCATCTGTGGCTGGAGCAGGCTGTAATGGGGGCATTTGTGGCTGGAGCAGGCTGTAATGGGGAATCTGTGGCTGGAGCAGTCTGTAATGGGGCATTTATGGCTGGAACAGGCTGTAATGGGGGCATCTGTGGCTGGAGCAGGCTGTAATGGGGGCATCTGTGGCTGGAGCAGGCTGTAATGGGGCATCTGTGGCTGGAGCAGGCTGTAATGGGGCATCTATAGCTGGTGCAGGTTGTAATGGGGGCATCTGTGGCTGGTGCAGACTGTAATGGGGAATCTGTGGCTGGAGCAGTCTGTAATGGGGCATTATGGCTGGAGCAGGCTGTAATGGGGCATCTGTGGCTGGAGCAGGCTGTAATGGGGGCATCTGTGGCTGGAGCAGGCTGTAACGGGGGCATCTACGGCTGGTGCAGGCTGTAATGGGGGCATCTGCGGCTGGAGCAGGGTGTAATGGGGCATCTGTGGCTGGTGCAGACTGTAATGGGGCATCTGTGCCTGGAGCAGGGTGTAATGGGGAATCTGTGGCTGGAGCAGTCTGTAATGGGGCATTTATGGCTGGAGCAGGCTGTAATGGGGGCATCTGTGGATGGAGCAGGCTGTAATGGGGGCATCTGTGGCTGGAGCAGGCTGTAATGGGGCATCTGTGGCTGGTGCAGGCTGTAACGGGGGCATCTGTGGCTGATGCAGACTGTAATGGGGCATCTGTGCCTGGAGCAGGGTGTAATGGGGCATCTGTGGCTGGTGCAGACTGTAATGGGGAATCTGTGGCTGGAGCAGTCTGTAATGGGGCATTTATGGCTGGATCAGGCTGTAATGGGGCATCTGTGGCTGGAGCAGGCTGTAATGGGGGCATCTGTGGCTGGAGCAGGCTGTAATGGGGCATCTGTGGCTGGAACAGGCTGTAATGGGGCATCTGTGGCTGGAGCAGGGTGTAATGGGGCATCTGTGGCTGGTGCAGACTGTAATGGGGCATCTGTGCCTGGAGCAGGGTGTAATGGGGAATCTGTGGCTGGAGCAGTCTGTAATGGGGCATTTATGGCTGGAGCAGGCTGTAATGGGGGCATCTGTGGATGGAGCAGGCTGTAATGGGGGCATCTGTGGCTGGAGCAGGCTGAAATGGGGCATATTTGGCTGGTCCAGGCTGTAACGGGGGCATCGGTGGCTGATGCAGACTGTAATGGGGCATCTGTGCCTGGAGCAGGGTGTAATGGGGCATCTGTGGCTGGTGCAGACTGTAATGGGGAATCTGTGGCTGGAGCAGTCTGTAATGGGGCATTTATGGCTAGATCAGGCTGTAATGGGGCATCTGTGGCTGGAGCAGGCTGTAATGAGGGCATTTGTGGCTGGAGCAGGCTGTAATGGGGAATCTGTGGCTGGAGCAGTCTGTAATGGGGCATTTATGGCTGGAACAGGCTGTAATGGGGGCATCTGTGGCTGGAGCAGGCTGTAATGGGGGCATCTGTGGCTGGAGCAGGCTGTAATGGGGCATCTGTGGCTGGAGCAGGCTGTAATGGGGCATCTATAGCTGGTGCAGGTTGTAATGGGGGCATCTGTGGCTGGTGCAGACTGTAATGGGGAATCTGTGGCTGGAGCAGTCTGTAATGGGGCATTTATGGCTGGAGCAGGCTGTAATGGGGCATCTGTGGCTGGAGCAGGCTGTAATGGGGGCATCTGTGGCTGGAGCAGGCTGTAATGGGGCATCTGTGGCTGGAGCAGGCTGCAATGGGGCATCTGTGGCTGGAGCAGGCTGTAATGGGGCATCTGTGGATGGAGCAGGCTGTAATGGGGCATCTGTGGCTGGAGCAGGCTGTAATGGGGCATCTATAGCTGGTGCAGGTTGTAATGGGGGCATCTGTGGCTGGTGCAGACTGTAATGGGGAATCTGTGGCTGGAGCAGTCTGTAATGGGGCATTTATGGCTGGAGCAGGCTGTAATGGGGCATCTGTGGCTGGAGCAGGCTGTAATGGGGGCATCTGTGGCTGGAGCAGGCTGTAATGGGGCATCTGTGGCTGGAGCAGGCTGTAATGGGGCATCTGTGGCTGGAGCAGGCTGTAATGGGGCATCTGTGGATGGAGCAGGCTGTAATGGGGGCATCTGTGGCTGGAGCAAGCTGTAATGGGGCATCTGTGGCTGGAGCAGGCTGTAATGGGGCATCTGTGGCTGGAGCAGGCTGTAATGGGGCATCTGTGGCTGGAGCAGGCTATAATGGGGCATCTGTGGCTGGTGCAGGCTGTAACGGGGGCATCTGTGGCTGGTGCAGGCTGTAATGGGGGCATCTGCTGCTGGAGCAGGCTGTAATGGGGGCATCTGCGGCTAAAGCAGGCTGTAATGGGGCATCTATAGCTGGTGCAGGTTGTAATGGGGGCATCTGTGCCTGGAGCAGGGTGTAATGGGGCATCTGTGGCTGGTGCAGACTGTAATGGGGAATCTGTGGCTGGAGCAGTCTGTAATGGGGCATCTGTGGCTGGAGCAGGCTGTAATGGGGCATCTGTGGCTGGAGCAGGCTGTAATGGGGGCATCTGTGGCTGGTGCAGGCTGTAACGGGGGCATCTGTGGCTGGTGCAGACTGTAATGGGGCATCTGTGCCTGGAGCAGGGTGTAATGGGGCATCTGTGGCTGGTGCAGACTGTAATGGGGATTCTGTGGCTGGAGCAGTCTGTAATGGGGCATTTATGGCTGGAGCAGGCTGTAATGGGGCATCTGTGGCTGGAGCAGGCTGTAATGGGGGCATTTGTGGCTGGAGCAGGCTGTAATGGGGAATCTGTGGCTGGAGCAGTCTGTAATGGGGCATTTATGGCTGGAACAGGCTGTAATGGGGGCATCTGTGGCTGGAGCAGGCTGTAATGGGGGCATCTGTGGCTGGAGCAGGCTGTAATGGGGCATCTGTGGCTGGAGCAGGCTGTAATGGGGCATCTATAGCTGGTGCAGGTTGTAATGGGGGCATCTGTGCCTGGAGCAGGGTGTAATGGGGCATCTGTGGCTGGTGCAGACTGTAATGTGGAATCTGTGGCTGGAGCAGTCTGTAATGGGGCATTTATGGCTGGAGCAGGCTGTAATGGGGCATCTGTGGCTGGAGCAGGCTGTAATGGGGCATCTGTGGCTGGAGCAGGCTGTAATGGGGCATCTGTGGATGGAGCAGGCTGTAATGGGGCATCTGTGGCTGGAGCAGGCTGTAATGGGGCATCTGTGGCTGGAGCAGGCTGTAATGGGGCATCTGTGGCTGGAGCAGGCTGTAATGGGGCATCTGTGGATGGAGCAGGCTGTAATGGGGGCATCTGTGGCTGGAGCAGGCTGTAATGGGGCATCTGTGGCTGGAGCAGGCTGTAATGGGGCATCTGTGGCTGGAGCAGGCTGTAATGGGGCATCTGTGGCTGGTGCAGGCTGTAACGGGGGCATCTGTGGCTGGTGCAGGCTGTAACGGGGGCATCTGTGGCTGGTGCAGGCTGTAACGGGGGCATCTGTGGCTGGTGCAGGCTGTAATGGGGGCATCTGCTGCTGGAGCAGGCTGTAATGGGGCATTTTTGGCTGGAGCAGGCTGTAATGGGGGCATCTGCGGCTAAAGCAGGCTGTAATGGGCATCTATAGCTGGTGCAGGTTATAATGGGGGCATCTGTGCCTGGAGCAGGGTGTAATGGGGCATCTGTGGCTGGTGCAGACTGTAATGGGGAATCTGTGGCTGGAGCAGTCTGTAATGGGGCATTTATGGCTGGAGCAGGCTGTAATGGGGGCATCTGTGGCTGGAGCAGGCTGTAATGGGGGCATCTGTGGCTGGAGCAGGCTGTAATGGGGCATCTGTGGCTGGAGCAGGCTGTAATGGGGCATCTGTGGCTGGAGCAGGCTGTAATGGGGCATCTGTGGCTGGAGCAGGCTGTAATGGGGCATCTGTGGATGGAGCAGGCTGTAATGGGGGCATCTGTGGCTGGAGAAGGCTGTAATGGGGGCATCTGTGGCTGGAGCAGGCTGTAATGGGGGAATCTGTGGCTGGAGTAGGCTGTAATGGGGGCATCTGTGACTGGAGCAGGCTGTAATGGGGCATGTGTGGCTGGAGCAGGCTGTAATGGGGCATGTGTGGCTGGAGCAGGCTGTAATGTGGCATCTGTGGCTGGTGCAGGCTGTAATGGGGGCATCTGTGGCTGGCAACAAGAAGCAACTTGTGCACCAGAACCGTGCAGAGTATGGCCTCATGCAAACAACCGTATGTTTGGTCTGCCTTCAATCCACATTTTTGCGGATCGGAAATTAACCCATTCATTTCAATTGGGCTGCAAAAGATGCGGACGGCACATGGTGTATCAGCATAATCAAAAAAGATAGCACATGTCTTATAACCAAGGATAGGACATTTCTACATTAGTTTGACAATACATACACATGGCCGGGATCCGTGCTTTGCGGATCCACAATTTGCAGACCGCAAAACGCATATGGTCGTGTGCATGAGCCCTATAGAAGAGTCGATCATCTCACTGATGCTCCCGTCTACAGAAATCTCTTATCCAATGTCATCCACATCAATCCTCCCAGTCTGCGGTCTGTGCACTAGGACACTGTCTGCAGAACAGTCCCAGACGCCTCTGACACCAGACCCTCAGCATGGAATTCCAGCAATGTGCACTGCCCCTTTAAGAATAACAACTGAAGAGGCCGTAGAGATAAACCGCTGCTGCAAAGTCTGGAAATAAGTAAGAAATCTCGCCCATTGGTCACCCGATGTCACATGAAACTGTATGAAATCTCAGTGATGACATCATCGCGCCCGGCCAGTGTGATGATGTGTTGACGTCATCACGTCAGAACACTCAAGATTTCGTGCAGTTTCTTCAATCAAGATGGACGTGACGGCCTCTCCGCGAAGAAATGGATGAGGTGAGTATGGTGTTTTTTTGGGGGGGTTTTTGTATTTTTTTTTTACCCCTGATTAACCTCGGAAAAGCCTCAATGTTGCCGTTGTTGTTTTGCGGTCCGTTTTTCACGAATCCGTCGTTCCGTATCTGAGTTTTGTGGGGTTTTTTCTCTCTGATTTAAGTCCTCTTCCGTTCCGTTATTGCACAAAACATATCCGTATGGTTTCCGTATTTGATCTGTTTTTTTGCGGATTGGAAATGGAAAGAGTAACTTTTTAATCACCAAAACACATGAGCAATATGGGCTGGGCATAGGATTTCTACAGTATGGATCCGCAAAATACGGATGTGTTCCTTGTGCGTTCCGTATTTTTTGCTGACCCATTGACTTGAATGGGGCCTCGGACCATGATTTGCGGACAATAATAGGACATGCACGACTTTTTTGCGGAACGGCCGTGCGGACAAACGGAAACTAAATGTATTTTCTACAGCCCCATTGAAGTGAATGGTTACGCATACGGTCCGCCAAAAAAAAAAACGGAACGGAAGAGGAAAGAAAATACGTTTGTGTTCATGAGCCCTTACGGTTAGATGCCGCGATCAGCATTGAACATGGCATCTGAGGGGTTCAATAATGGGGGGGTGGCGCAATCGCCGTTCACCCCTCATTGCGCCAGCGACGTACATACAATGGAATTCAATTTGTCACAAATCGAATTTCTTTGTGAAATTCGGCGAAGCAGCCAAATAGAATTTTTGATAGCTTTGCTCATTTCTACATCTATTCTTGGCATTCCTTTATTATTCCTACTTGAAGTTGTGTATGAATTGCCAGCAGTTTGCACTAACGGTCCATCTGGGTGTTACCAGTTGGGGGTGGGGTCCCTGCAGTTTTGATTTTTTTTGCGGACCGTATGCGGAACCATTCACTTCAATGGGTCAGTTTGCATTCCGTTTCCATTTGGCCGCTCTGCATGAAAGTCGTGCATGTCCTATTATTGTCCACAAATCACGGTCCGTGGCTCCATTCAAGTCAATGGGTCCGCAAAAAATACAGGATGCATACGGAACACATCCGTATGTCATCCGTATTTTGCGGATCCGTGCCCACTTTGCCCGTGTGTTTACTGTTTACAAAGTAGATTTGTTTGCAAAGGAAACCTTAGGCTGCCTTCATGCGTAGCAGATTTTGGTGCAGAAATTTTTGCGACCAAAAATCGTCTCCATTCATCTGAACGGGGGAGCGTCCTGCCGAAACAATCCCACTCAGATGAAGAGAACTGCACAAAATCTGCTGGTGCTGCTTGTGTTCTGGTTTGTGCGGGGATAAGCCTTCAGTCATGAAATGGTTAATAGGAGCTGCTGTAGATTACAGAAGACACATCCAGGCGAGAAGACATTTGCTTCATGTCCGGCGTCCTTGTATCCTCCTATAAATGATGGGTGATGCATACACAGTGTACAGCAAGCTCCTGAGCTCCCCCTAGTGGTGGCTGCAGGCAGACAGGATTTTATCATTTTACTCAGAGGTCTGTATGAAAAAAATGAAAAAAAGCAGAACCCCGACTGCCATAGCGGTGTTTGCATAATGTTGCATCTATTTACACAAAAAATAATGTTCATGGGCTTTAAAGCTGAGTCGTCACCTCTCCTGACATGTCTGCTGCATTCCTCATGTAATAGCCATTCTGGAACATCTATTCATATGGCCATTCCTCTGTTATTCCTACTAGAAATGTATGAATGAATTGCAAGCAGTCTGCAATAATAGTCCAGCTGGGTGTCACCAGTTCAAGGTGTGTCCTCGCACAGTGTGACACTATCCAACCGGGGCTGCCAGTGGCAGGGACACCCCCAACCTTTATTGCAAATTGCTGGCAATTCGTTTATAAACATGGCAGGAATAATAGAGGAATAACACAACATAAGGCCTGCTGCACACGAACGTGCCGTATTACAGATCCGCAATACACTGCCGCAGTTCCGTGTGCATTCCCCATCACAGATGCGTACCCATTCACTTCAATGGGTCCGCAAATCCGGAGACGCGGAACGGAAGCACGGAACAGAACCACTACGGAGTGCTTCCCTGGGGTTTCGTCCCATACTTCTGTTCCGCAAAAAGATAGGACATGTTCTATCTTTTTGCAGAACGGGCGAATCGCAGACCCATTAAAGTGAATGGCTCCGCGATCCGCTGCAGCTGCCCCGCGGTCGGTGATTGTGCATTGCGGCCCGCATCACGGCCACGGGGCGCACAGGTTCGTGTGCAGGAGGCCTAAGAGTCATAAAAATAGATGCTCCAGAATTATTACATGTGGAATGCAGCAGACGTGTCAGGGGAGGGGGCCGCTCCTCTTTACGCTTTACTTACATACATTTTTGGGGGCATACGTGTTGCTCATCTACAAGCCCCTGGCTGCAGATGTAGTGAGAAAGTGCAGGCGCGTTCTCCGCACTGCGCCCCATAACCCACGGGCCCCCCCGGCATCCGAGCGATCCGCCTCTATCGGAGATACGACAATCATAGAACATTCTTTGGATTTAAAATATCACAACGCGTCCTATAATCAGTCGCATCGCAACATTGTAACCAATCAGATCACTGCTTTATGTTCAAACCTGCTGATTGGCTTCTATGAGTCACATGGCCGCTTAAAGGGGTTGTCCGAAAATCAACACTTATCACCTAGACCAAGATTAGTGATGTGTGTGACCGATGGGACCCCCACCGATTCCAAGAACAGGGGTCCTGTGCCTTTCAACTGATGGAGCGGTGGCCATGCACGTGCGCTGCTTTGCGGAACTGACAAAGTGAAGCCAGCGCTGTACTCGTCTATCCCCGTCACTCTCATTATCCTGTGGATGCGTGATAAGTGTTAATTCTGGGACTACCCCTTTAAGAGAAGAGGATCAATGAGGCACATTTACAAGACCGACTTTTTATGCCGCTCTTAGTTTTCACTTTGCGGTGCCCTAAGATTCATTTATGAGGAGGCATGCCGCTCCCAGGTGCAAATGTTAGTAAATTTGCTGGGACTGAAGTCCTGGCCCTGGCACAGCCCCCGCATGTCCGCATCCAACCGCCAAACATGGCGTGAAACCGGCCCTTAATAAATGACCCCCAATTTGTCTCATCACCTCCTCTAATATAGAATGTATTCAGTTCATACATCCTTTATGCTGTGTAATTCATGTCTCCCCTTTAGGCTACATGCACACGACCGTATGTGTTTTGCGGTCCGCAAATTGCGGATCCACCAAAAAAAAAAATTGTAACAATGCCTAAAATGGACAAGAATAGGACGTGTTCTATTTTTTTTTGCGGGGCTACGGAACGGACAAACTGATGCGGACAGCACACGGTGAGCTGTCCGCATTTTTTGCGGACCCATTGAAATGAATGGGTCTGCCTCCTATCCGCAAAAAAATAAACGGAACAGACGGAAACAAAATACGTTTGTGTGCATGAGGCCTTATGTAGATGTAGTTGAGCTGTATTTGTCATTGGACTATTTCTTTGGTGTGCCCTAATAACTCATGGGGGGTCATTTGCTAATGCCGATTTGTCGTAAAAAAAAAAAAAGTCACAAACCCCTTTTTTCTGGGGTTATTCACAGTTTTAGGGCTCATGCACACGTTCGTATGTATTTTGTGGTCCACAAAACACGGATCCGCAAAAAATACTGATGGCGTCTGTGTGCATTCCGTATTTTGCAGAACGGAACAGCTGGCCCCTTATAGTACAGTCCTATCCTTGTCCGTAATGCGGACAATAATAGGACATGTTCTATTTTTTGGCGTAACGGACATACGGAAACGGAATGTACACTGAGTTTTTTTTTGAGGACCCTATTGAAATGAATGGTTCCGCATACAGTCCACAAAAAAAAAACGGAACGGACACGGAAATGAAAATACGTTCAGTGTGCATGAGCCCTTAGGCTTAAAAGATTTAGAAAATCACTCCAGGCACACGGACTAATGTAGATGCGCCAAATTTACGATGAGGCATGTGACTGGTTCTAAATGATGTGCATGGGGGAATCAAAGACCGATGTAAAACGCCAGTGTTGGTAAATGACCCCCATTGAGCTTAGATAACTGGCTTGGTTCCTCACATCATGACAACACAACACACGCTAGCAGATGACAAACTCGCCTCAGCTACATCTGTATTTCCAGCACACAACAAATCCATGCCCTACAGAGAGACACCTGAACACACAAAAACCTGAAACTACAGCGGAACGCTCATGGAAATCAGGTCGGCAGCGGAGAAATAACATTATTTGCCAATCGCTTCTAAGCAATAATTGATAAGGGAATTACTTGAGTGGCAATTACACAGCATTGAGGAGGTTATTAGAATTGCTCTATTTTCCGCTGCGGGGGGCATGTGACTGACGTAGGGTGGGATTAAGAATCTCCTGTGGCTTCCTCACCTTCTCTGGGGAATTGCTGTTTGAGCAATTGTCCAAAATTCTGCAAACTGGACTGATGTGGCTCAGAAGATGCGGAAGGCAGAAGCCATTACTCACCAGTCTGATCAGATCTGTCAATGTCTTGAGGGATCCTGAGGTTACTGCTGGGGATACAGGGCAAACCTGAAAGTCACCCAGTGCCACCTGCTACGTCCAGCAGCACCCCACAGCCTGGGCCCCCTGCTCTGTGATGTCTGGGTGCTGGGCAGTCTCTTCCAGATCACTTCTCAACTGTCTTGTTTCTTTTCAAACGCAGTCGTCAGCCCCTGAATGAGGTCACATTTCCTGTGGAGCTGCAGCTCAGAGGCTTTCACAGGGGTAGACGATGCAGGCGCGGGTGCAGCAGAGCTGAGTGGGTCACTTGGCACGACTGGTCCTGATAGGACAAGGATAGCCTTGTTTTTATGTGTATAACAGTCGCAGTTCTTGACTGTTATCAAGATATAAAAGTTTGCTGTCAGTGAATGAGAACAATGTGGTGCACTCCTGTATGTAGCTGGTCCTTCTCTCAGCTGAGGAGTGGATACAATGTATCCAATCTGCACAGAGCTCTGTGTGCGGAAACAGACTGATACATTGTAGCAAACTAGCAGAAAGATTTGTGTACTCACTAGTGATAAGGCAATATTCGAATTCGCGATATTTTGCAAATTTTTGGCCGAATATTCGCCATAAGGCCTCATGCACACGACAGTTTTTCTCGGTCCGCAAAACGGGGTTCCGTTGTTCCGTGATCCGTTTTCGTTTTTGTTTCCGTGTGTCTTTCTTCATTTTTGGAGGATCACCAGACATGAAGGAAAGTTAAAAAAAATCTAAGTCAAGTTTGCCATGCAAATTATAGGAAAAAAACGGACGCGGACGAGAATCTTGTGTGCCTCCGTGTTTTTTCACGGACCCATTGACTTGAATGGGTCCGCAAACCGTTGTCCGTGAAAAAAATAGGACAGGTCTTATTTTTTTCACGGACTGGAAACACGGATCACGGACGCGAATGACAAACGGTGCATTAGCCGAGTTTTCCACGGACCCATTGAAAGTCAATAGGGCCGCAGAAAATCAGGGAAAACGGAACAACGGACACTGGACACAACAACGGTCGTGTGCATGAGGCCAGTCAGTGTTTACTTGATTGCAAAAATCGGCAATAAAATATATTCGCAATAAATTTGCGATTAGAATATTCAACTCGAATACAAATATATAGCACAATATTCTAAATATTCGCAAATTCTCGAAGTGGCGATATTCGCGATTAAAATTTGCAATTCTAATATTCGTGCTGAACACTAGTAGGGAGCTGCGTAGTTTAAACCATGTCACACGGCAAAGTTATGTAGCGGCCCGCGCCTCTACAAATCTTTGGTGCATCCGTCGCCAGTGCAGGGGGATTAAGACCGGCGTCTGAATTGCCTCTCTTAATAAATGACCCCCATTGTATCCACTTCTCAGGTGAGAGCAGGACCAGCTGTGAACAGGTTTACTGCCTCTGAATGGAAACCAGAGTGTTTCTGTTCACTGCCAGCAAGCAGGGATCTTGAAAAGGGCATAGAACTGAAACTCAAAGGCCTGGATTGACTAATGTGTCTGCGCCAAACATCTGTCGAAAAAGTGGCACAATTGGGTGCATCTGGGGCATCTACACTTGTTTTGCAACATGCTCGTAAAGGGTGGGGCTTGTTGGAAAGGGGCGGGGCCCAAGATGCGCCATTTTGCACCACAATTCTGGTGTAAAAATCTGTCTCAGAGTTTAAGCCAAGCAATAGTTAGTAAACAGTCGGAGAGATGTGTCTATCCCGTCACTTATCATCCAGGCTGAGCCCCTGGCGATGTCTAGACGCACGGTCTAAGCTCACTGCCGTCTACGGGATTAGTAAATCTGGGATAAAGTCCATTAGGAAGTCGTAGATTTATTTATAAAGCTGCTAAGCTGTAGTTAGAGAAATGCTAGAAATCTCCTGTTTCGGTTTGTTTGCACCTACATTTATTGGCGGCTGTTGTTTCGGCAAATAACGCAACTCCAGATGTTAGCGGAAAGTCTATGGGATTTTTGAAATGCACTGCACACATGTATTTTTTTACAGTGGTGTTTTTTTTTTCAATTGCAGTGCATTTTTTGTGTCTACAGAATTTAACGGAGTTCTCCCATAACTAATGTAAAAAATGAAAATCGCACATAATCTGGTACATGATCTATAACAAAGCTGGAACCAGCCCTGTACCTCACATGGATCCAGAGATCTCCCCAGTCATCGCTCTGCTAGATTTATATCAAGCTGACAGCTCAAGGGGAGTGTCCTTTCTGCTGCAGCTCAGGGGGCGTGTCCATGATCTCCCTATCACAACTCAGGGGGGGGTCCTTTCTGCTGATGCTCAGAAGGGCGTGTCTATGATCTCCCTATCACAGCTCAGGGGGAGTGTCTCTACTGCTGCATCTAAGGGGGTGTGTCCATTATTCTGCCTCTCACCCTATCACAGCTCAGGAGGCAGTTGAAGGATGAAACTGAGCATGTGCGACCATCTCAGTGAGTGGGTCAAAGAAATAAGAAAAAAACAAAAACAAACAGCAGGTGGCGCTATACGGATAGATTTTAGTGAATAACTCAGTGTCTATACAAAAATTTCAATTACATGCAATTACAAAAGTATTTAGATCCAGGTGTTGGTTTAAAATATTTTTTTGTGGAACAACCCCTTTAAAAAAACAAATTGCAGCAAGTTGTAGCAATGTCATTATTTTCCCCAAAAATATTTTAAAAGCGTGTTACAAGTGTGGTCGACCACCCTAAATCCTCATTCACACGTCAGTGTTCTCCACAGACGGCACACGTCCCCCTTCATTTTAATGTGCGTATTCACACATCAGTGTTTTGTACGGCCACGGGGCGCACACGTTCATGTGCAAGAGGCCTAAATTGCAAAGGGAATAATCGGCACTAAAATCCACAGAAATAAAGATACGATGTGGATTTGAAAATCTGCTCAGCCTTTCAATTTCCGCACAGAAAAGATATGCAAAGTGTTTAATTTCATTCACTTTGGTGCACGAAAATCTAAAAAAAAAATTAAAAATCCAGCTTATACCAATTATCTAGTAATGTTTACCCCTTCACACCCAGCGCCGTACATGTACTGCGCGCTGATCGGGCGGTTGCAGGAGCTGCGCCCGCCCGATCAGCGGCAGGGGTTCGGCAGTCACTGATAGCCAGACCCCTGCTGTATGCGCCGGCATCGGTGAAATCACAGATGCCGGCGCATTAACCCCTGCACAGCCGCAGTGCAATGTCCATGCAGGGAGGAAGCAGCCACCGGGTCTCCGCGCTGCTGTGACGGGGACCCGATGCAGGGAAGGCAGCCCGATGCCTTCCTTAGGCATCGTGGCTGCCTTCTGTGACAGCCTGTGAGATCCAGCCCCTGTATTACACTGGTAATACACTTACAGCCAATGCATCACAATACAGAAGTATTGTCATGCATTGTAAAGGGGGTCAGACCCCCGAAGGTTGAAGTCCTAGAGTGGGACAAAAAAGTTAAGTGAAATAAAAAATTAAAAATAAAGTTTTACAAAACAATTAAAAGTTTCATGAAAAACAAAAAACAACAACATCCTTTTCCCCAAATTAAGTAGAAAATTTGTAAAAAGCATCCTTTTCCCCAAATTAAGTAAAAAAATTGTAAAAATAGGGAAAAAAAGAAAAGTAGACTTATTGAGTATCGCCGCGTCCGTAAGAACATGCTCTATAAAAATATCACATGACCTAACCCCTCAGATGAACACCGTAAAAAAGATAAAATAAAAATGGTGTCAAAAAGTTATATACACCTTAAAATAGTAACAATCAAACCGTCATCTCATCCCGAAAAAAATGAGCCCCTACACAAGACAGTCGCCCAAAAAATAAAAAAAATTATGGCTTTCAGAATATGGAGACACTAAAAAATATATTTTTTAAAAAGGCTTTATTATGTAAAACTGAAACAAACAAGTCATAGTCATATTTGGTATTGTCGCGTCCGTAACAACCTGCTCTATAAAACTGCTCATGATCTAACCTGTCAGATGAACTTTGTAAATAACAAAAAATAAAAACTGTGCCAAGACAGCTATTTTATGTTACCTTGCCTCACAAAAAGTGTAATATAGAGCAACCAAAAATCATATGTACCCTAAAATAGTACCAACAAAACTGCCAACTTATCCTGTAGTTTCCAAAATGAGGTCACTTTTTTGGAGTTTCTACTCTAGGGTTGCATCAGGGGGTCTTCAAATGGGACATGGTGTCAAAAAAACAGTCCAGCAAAATCTGCCTTCCAAAAACCATACGGCGTTCCTTTCCTTCTGCGCCCTGCCATGTGCCCGTACAGCAGTTTACGACCACATATAGGGTGTCTCTGTAAACTACAGAATCAGGGCCATAAATATTGAGTTTTGTTTGGCTATTAACTCTTGCTTTGTTAGTGGAATTTTTTTTTATTAAAATTGAAAATCTGCCAAAAAAGTGAAATTCTGAAATTTTATCTCCATATTCTATTTATTCTTGTGTAACACCTAAAGGGTTAACAAAGTTTGTAAAATCAGTTTTGAAAACTTTGTAGTTTCTAAAATGGGGTCATTTCTGGGTGGTTTCTATTATGTAAGCCTTACAAAGTGACTTCAGACCTGAACTGGTCCTTAAAAAGTGGGTTTTGGAAATTTATTGATAAATTTCAAGATTTGCTTCTAAACTTCTAAGCCTTGTAACGTCCCCAAAAAATAAAATGACATTCACAAAATGATCCAAACATAAAGTAGCCATAAGGGGAATGTAAAGAAATAACTATTTTTGGAGTTATTACTATCTATTATAAAAGTAGAGAAATTGAAATTTAGAAATTTGCAAATTTTTCAAAATTTTTGGTAAATTTAGGTATTTTTTTTATAAATAAAAATGAAATATTTTGACTCAAATTTACCAGTGTCATGAAGTACAATATGTGATGAAAAAACTGTCTCAGAATGGCCTGGATAAGTAAAAGCGTTTTAAAGTTATCACCACATAAAGTGACACTGGTCAGATTTGCTAAAAATGGCTTGGTCCTGAAAGGGTTAAATTAATTCATGAATGTTTTTGTTCCCTACATTTTTTTTTTTTATAGTAAGGTATTGTCATTTCTATGAATTCAAATACATTACTACCTTAAATGGCTGGGATCAGTGTTCTCTCTCTCATCCTGGCCACTGCTGCAGTGCCACAGCT
Organism: Bufo gargarizans; assembly: GCF_014858855.1. Lineage (NCBI taxonomy): Eukaryota > Metazoa > Chordata > Amphibia > Anura > Bufonidae > Bufo > Bufo gargarizans. Next base: position 6,845,863 of record NC_058084.1, read on the forward strand.
TTCCATCATATTTAGCCCCCCCCCCCCCATCCCCATTAGTTAAAGGGGTACTCTCCTCACAGACATTTATGGCATATCTACCTGCAACTCTCCATTAGGCTCCTTTCACACGGGCGAGTTTTCCGGGTGAGGTGAACGCATTGCACCCGCACTGAATCCGGACCCATTCATTTCTATGAGGCTGTGCACATGAGCGGTGGTGATTTTCACGCATCACTTGTGCGTTGCATGAAAATAGCAGCATGTTCTATATTCTGCGTTTTACACGCAACGCAGGCCCCTTCAAAGTGAATGGGGCTGCGTGAAAATCGCAAGCATCTGCAAACAAGTGCGGATGCGGTACGATTTTTACGCATGGTTGCTAGGAGATGATCGAGATGGGGACCTGATCATTATTATTTTCCCTTATGACATGGTTATAAGGGAAAATAATAGCATTCTTAATACAGAATACATAGTACAATAGGGCTGGAGGGGTTAAAAAAATAAAAAATAATTAAACTCACCTCATCCACTTGTTCGCGCAGCTCGGCTTCTCTTCTGTCTTCTTCTTTGATGACATGGGAGGAAAAGGACCTTTGGTGACGTCACTGCGCTCATCACATGGTCCATCACACGGTCCATCACCATGTTATAAGGGAAAATAATAAAATCTACACAACACCTAACCCAAACCCGAACTTCTGTGAAGAAGTCCGGGTTCGGGTCTGGGTACCAAACATGCCGATTTTTCTCACGCGCGTGCAAAACGCATTAAAAAGCTTTGCACTCGTGGGGAAAAATCTCGCATTTTCCCGCAACGCACCCGCATCTGTTCCCAAACGTCACCCGCAACGCCCGTGTGAACCCAGCCTTACAGGAGGTTCCCCGACCCCTATTCTGACTCTGTGAATGCAGTGTAGAGATAGACAGCTCTCTCCATTCACTTGTATGAGAGTCTTCACTATAGTAGTTGCATGGCTGATGTTGGAAATGTGCGGCCACCTTTCCCTTCCCTTTATAGGTAGGTCCACAGAAGGGATCACCCCAAGATCTCTGGGACAGATACTGTATGAACCCCTGTCCCTCTCACTGGGGATAGCTTTGAGGACCCTAAAATGCAGTCATATTGGGGCCACGTGAAACCATGAATACCCAGTCCCCATGCATTTTGGGTGAAGTCCCCCTAGGGAGGGAATGAGCTGCTGGTCTAGGTCCTGTCACTAAGAAAACACTGACTTCCAGCAAACAATTCTTCTTCTGTGATGTCATGTATTTTCTTGGATTATCTCATCACGGGAGGAGAAGCTGTTTAGTTTTGTACACACAGGAGCCATGACTACAGCGGACGACTGACATACCCTCCCGCCAGTCTGCGCTCAGGAGCCACGGGCTCCAACACGTTAGACATTTTCTCAAAGCAGGACTCTGTTCAGATCTACCCTGTAATGTGGTGGGATGGGTCCGTTCATTCATGTCCATATTAGTGTTGAGCGAATCGAAGCATCCGAAGCAGAATTTGATGCAAAGTTTAGGAAAAATTTGATTCGCTGCAAAGCCGAATTTCCTCGCTCTTCGTGGTAATGAATCAGATTATTTTTTTTTAATTGTGGCTGCACATGTTACAAAGCCTGGGAACACTAGCCAGTCAGCAGATAGCCATTCCCTGTGATGTCACAGCCCTATAAAAAGCCTCACCCACGCGGTCGCCGCCATTTCACTGTTAGCTGAGCATAGCGAGAGACGTGACAACCGGCAAGTGCTAGGGACAGTGTTGCAGAAACCTTTTCATTGGATAGGGAGAATGCAGGGACAGTGCAGGCTGAGGGTAATCGCCCTGTTCATCTTGTTCACCTGCTGCTACAATCACCGTTAATCTGTTATAAATAGAATTACTGTGCTGCCGTATTAACCACTTCAGCCCCGCTAGCTGAAACCCCCTTAATGACCAGACCACTTTTTACACTTCTGCACTACACTCCTTTCACCGTTTATTGCTCGGTCATACAACTTACCACCCAAATGAATTTTACCTCCCTTTCTTCTCACTAATAGAGCTTTCATTTGGTGGTATTTCACTGCTGCTGACATTTTTACTTTTTTGTTATTAATCGAAATGTAACGAAATTTTTGCAAAAAAATGACATTTTTCACTTTCAGTTGTAAATTTTTTTTTAAAAAAACGACATCCATATATACATTTTTCTCAAAATTTATTGTTCTACATGTCTTTGATAAAAAAAAAAATGTTTGGGTAAAAAAAAAAATGGTTTGGGTAAAAGTTATAGCGTTTACAAACTATGGTACAAAAATGTGAATTTCCGCTTTTTGAAGCAGCTCTGACTTTCTGAGCACCTGTCATGTTTCCTGAGGTTCTACAATGCCCAGACAGTAGAAAACCCCACACATGACCCCATTTCGGAAAGTAGACACCCTAAGGTATTCGCTGATGGGCATAGTGAGTTCATAGAACTTTTTATTTTTTGTCACAAGTTAGAGGAAAATTATTATTTTATTTTTTTTCCTTACAAAGTCTCATATTCCACTAACTTGTGACAAAAAATAAAAACTTCCATGAACTCACTATGCCCATCATGAAATACCTTGGGGTGTCTTCTTTCCAAAATGGGGTCACTTGTGGGGTAGTTATAGTGCCCTGGCATTTTAGGGGCCCAAATGTGTGGGAAATAGTTTGAAATCAAAATCTGTAAAAAATGGCCTGTGAAATCCAAAAGGTGCTCTTTGGAATATGTGCCCCTTTGCCCACCTAGGCTGCAAAAAAGTGTCACACATCTGGTATCGCCGTACTCAGGAGAAGTTGGGGAATGTGTTTTAGGGTGTCTTTTTACATATACCCATGCTGGGTGAGAGAAATATCTTGGCAAAAGACAACTTTTCCAATTTTTTTATACAAAGTTGGCATTTGACCAATTCTCACCCAGCATGGGTATATGTAAAAATACACCCCAAAACACATTGCCCAACCTCTCCTAAGTACGGCGATACCACATGTGTGACACTTTTTTGCAGCCTAGGTGGGCAAAGGGGCCCACATTCCAAAGAGCACCTTGAGTATTTCACAGGTCATTTTTTACACATTTTGATTGCAAACTACTTCACACGCATTTGGGCACCTGTGTGTGTTACTTCCGGAAACACTCCCCTAAGCATAGGGCAGGGTGGTCAGGGCAGTCAGGACAGAAATAGTGGGTGTCACGCTTTATTCCACTCCTGCTACAGACACGACATCTTTTTCGGGGTGACGCTTGGGTTGAGGTACCAGCAACGACATTGGGGAAATGTCGCTCGTGTAGACGGCTAACTACACTGGAGGATGGGGCCACGGAACCTCCTGGGTACAGGAGGTTCTCGATGATCTCTTCCTGAAATTTGAGGAAGGATCCAGTTCTCCCAGCCTTACTGTAGAGAACAAAACTATTATACAGAACCAATTGAATCAAATATACAGACACCTTCTTATACCAGCGTCTGGTGCGGCGGGAAACTAAATACGGAGACAACATCTGGTCATTGAAGTCCACCCCTCCCATGTGAAGGTTATAGTCGCGGACACAGAGGGGCTTTTCAATGACACTGGTTTGTCACTCAATTTGGGCCTCTTTCACACTTGTGTTGTCCGGATCCGGCGTGTACTCCACTTGCTGGAATTACACGCCGGATCCGGAAAAACGCAAGTGTACTGAAAGCATTTGAAGACGGATCCGTCTTCAAAATGCTTTCAGTGTTACTATGGCACCCAGGACGCTATTAAAGTCCTGGTTGCCATAGTAGGAGCGGGGAGCGGGGGAGCGGTATACTTACAGTCCGTGCGGCTCCCGGGGCGCTCCAGAATGACGTCAGAGCGCCCCATGCGCATGGATGACGTGCCATGCGATCACGTGATCGGGGCGCCCTGACGTCACTCTGGAGCGCCCCGGGAGCCGCACGGATGGTAAGTATACTGCTCCCCTGCTCCCCACTACACTTTACCATGGCTGCCAGGACTTTAGCGTCCCGGCAGCCATGGTAACCATTCAGAAAAAGCTAAACGTCGGATCCGGCAATGCGCCGAAACGACGTTTAGCTTAAGGCCGGATCCGGATCAATGCCTTTCAATGGGCATTCATTCCGGATCCGGCCTTGCGGCAAGTCTTCAGGATTTTTGGCCGGAGCAAAAAGCGCAGCATGCTGCGGTATGTTCTCCGGCCAAAAAACGTTCTGTTCTGGAACTGAAGACATCCTAAAGCATCCTGAACGAATTTCACTCCATTCAGAATGCATTAGGATAAAACTGATCAGGATTCTTCCGGCATAGAGCCCCGACGACGGAACTCTATGCCGGAAGACAAGAACGCAAGTGTGAAAGAGCCCTTGGATTGTCGTGTCTGCGTGAATGGAGGAGAGCATGTAAACATCACGCTTGTCTCTCCATTTCACCGCGAGCAGTTCTTGGTTACACAAGGCAGCCCTCTCCCCCCTTGCAAGACGGTTGGTAACGAGCCGTTGGGGGAAGCCCGCGCGACTAGTTTGCGCGGTGCCACAGCAGCCAATCTGTTCTAGAAACAAATGCCTAAAGAGGGCCACACTTGTGTAGAAATTGTCCGCATAAAGATGGTACCCCTTGCCAAATAAGGGTGACACCAAGTCCCAGACTGTCTTCCCACTGCTCCCCAGGTAGTCAGGGCAACCGACCGGCTCCAGGGTCTGATCTTTTCCCTCAGAGATCCGAAATTTGTGGGTATAGCTTACAATTTGACCCCATACCGGGCGCACTTGCTTGGGATGTATTGTTTGAAGCCAAGGCGCCCGGTAAAATGTATTAGGGACTCGTCTACGCAGATGTTTTGCTCAGGGGTATACAAATCTGCAAATTTCTGGTTGAAGTGGTCTATGAGGGGCCGAATTTTGTGGAGCCGGTCAAAAGCAGGATGGCCTCTGGGACGGGAGGTGGTGTTGTCGCTAAAGTGCAGGAAACGCAGGATGGTCTCAAAACGTGCCCTGGACATAGCAGCAGAGAACATGGGCATGTGATGAATTGGGTTCGTAGACCAATATGACCGCAATTCATGCCTTTTGGTTAAACCCATGTTGAGGAGAAGGCCCAGAAAATTTTTAATTTCGGAAACTTGGACTGGTTTCCACCGGAAAGACTGGGCATAATAGCTTCCCGGGATGGCGGCTATAAATTGTGTGGCATACCGGTTTGTTTCTGCCACAACTAAGTCCAAGAGCTCCGCAGTCAAGAACAGCTCAAAAAATCCCAGGGCCGAACCGATCTGAGCTGTCTCAACCCGAACTCCAGACTGGGCAGTGAAAGGGGGAACTATAGGTGCGGCTGAAGTTGGGGACTGCCAATCAGGGTTTGCCAGCACCTCAGGGACTCTAGGGGGTCTACGGGCCTGTCTGTGCGCTGGCTGCGACGGGGTCACTACTGCACGTGCCACCGTACCAGCTTCAACTGCCCTTCTGGTGCTCGCTACTTCACCATGTTCTACGGCAGTGCTGGTACTAGGTCCAGGGAGGGCTGCGCTGCTGGTGTATGCCTCACCGCGTAATCCGACAGCGCCAGCCCCACTCTGCTGCCCTTGAAACGGATCCTGCGCAACCTGCGGTCTAGCGACACGGGGCCCGGGTACGCCTGGTGCTATCAGGGACCTCAGCCTCCTCGTCCGAACTTTGGGTCAGAGTGCCACTGCTTTCTACAGGTTCGTATTCTGACCCGCTGGATTCATCAGATGAGGGTTCCCATTCCTCATCCGACTGGGTCAGAAGCCTGTAGGCCTCTTCAGAAGAATACCCCCTGTTAGACATGTGGGCAACTAAATTTAGGGGTATTCCCTGAGACTACCCAAGAAAAAAAGCAAGCCTGTCTTACAAAGGGGAGGCTAGCGAAGTACCGGAGGCCGCTGCGGTTGATAAAAAATATTAAAACAGATTTTTTTATCGCCGCAGCGCTTGTAAAGTGATTGTGCAGTGATCAAAAAAAAAAAATATTTTGTCACTGCGGTGGGGCGGGCGTGGGTGAACGCACGTGTGGGCGACCGATCAGGCCTGATCGGGCAAACACTGCGTTTTGGGTGGAGGGCGAGCTAAGGTGACACTAATACTATTATAGATCTGACTGTGATCAGTTTTGATCACTTCCAGATACTATAAAAGTACAAATGCTGATTAGCGATACGCTAATCAGCGAATCAGTGACTGCGGTGCGGTGGGCTGGGCGCTAACTGATCGCTAAACTACCTAACCAAGGGGCCTAAACTATCCTAAACCTAACCGTCAATACTGGTGAAAAAAAAAGCGACAGTTTACACTGATCACTTTTTTCACTTTCACTAGTGATTGACAGGGGCAAGAAGGGGTGATCAAGGGGTTATGTGGGGTGCAGCGGGTGATCTGGGGCTAAAAGTGTAGTGTTTGGTGTACTCACTGTGAAGCCTGCTCCTCTGCTGGAACCAACCGACGAAAAGAACCATCAGAGGAGCAGGGCAGCCATTTAACACATCATATTTACAAATATAATGTGTTAAATGGCTTCTGATTAGTGATTTTAAAAATCTTCAGCCTGCCAGCCACGATCATTGGCTGGCAGGCTGGTGACGTGACCCCCCTCTAACTTTTGCCGGCCCGCGATGCGCATGCGCGGGCCGGCTAATCGCGTCATCTCGCCTCTCGCGAGATGACGCGTATATGCGTGACTCTGCGCAGAGCTGCCGCCTCCGGACCGCGATCCTGCGTTAGGCGGTCCGGAGGCGGTTAAAGGGCGGTCTAATATATCGCCACGTGCATCTGGTTCAACTGTTGTGACATTCATAGTTAGTCCATTACATTACTACTACAGTTACTGTACACTATGACCAACAGACAGTTGCCATGGTCCTCCAAATGAACCACTGAATCTCCCACCGGCCCGCAGTCCCTCTCCAGCAGTCAGGGCTCATCACCGTCAGCAGGAAGAAGCTGTCGGTCCTTCCCATGGACTTCAATGTTGTCTATTGCTCCTGATGCTCCTCCTCCTCCTCGTCACTTGTATCATCAGCAATCGATCACCAGGGTGATTGCAAATAGACAACAGTAGGCTGTGCACTCATCCAACGGCGCAGAAGCTGAATATGGTCCTGACCAAGATGCTGGTACTACAGTCCCTCCATTTCCATGTGGTTGACTATGGAAGTTGTATGTAGTAGAATATGGAAATCACTCTTTTTTTTTATGCATCCCTTAGGGGGGCCAGGTCTCAGTGATGCCCATCCTCATCTTTTGCTGGCTTTATTTCTTCCAATTCACCCTTTGTGGTCTCCATGTCCGAGAAAAGTCAGAAAAATGCAGAGAGAGAAGAAGCTGGGTGTTCCTGATGACATACAGTTAGGTCCATATATATTTGGACACTGACACAAATTGTGTTTTTATTACCTGTTTACTAAAACATATTCAAGGTATACTTCTATAATGGACATGGGCATGAAGTCCAGACGTTTAGCTTTCATTTGAGGATATCCACATCAAAATTCGATGAAGGATTTAGGAGTTTCAGCTCCTTTACATGTGGCACCCTGTTTTTAAAGGGACCAAAAGTAATTGGACAATTGACTCAAAGGCTGTTTCATGGGCAGGTGTGGCCAATTCCTTCATTATTTCATTCCAGATTAAGCACATAAAAGGCCTGGAGTTGATTTGAGGTGTGGTGCTTGCATTTTTAGATTTGGCTGAGAAGTAAACATGCAGTCAAAGAAGCTCTCCATGCCGGTGAAACAAGCCATCCTTCATCTGTGAAAACAGAAAAAACATATCCGAGAAATTGCTGCACTATTAGGAGCGACAACATCTACAGTTTGGTACATCCTGAGAAAGAAGAAAGCACTGGTGACCTCAACGATGCAAAAAGACCTGGACGCCCCATGGAAGACAAGAGTGTTGGATGATCGCAGAATAATTACCATGGTGAAGAGAAGCCCCTTCACGACAACCGACCAAGTGACCAACGCTCTCCAGGATATAGGCGTATCAATATCCAAATCTACCATAAAGAGAAGACCGCATGAAAGTAATACAGAGGGTTCACTGCGCGGTGCAGCCACTCATCAGCCTCCAGAATAAGAAGGCTAGATTGGACTTTGCTGAAAAACATCTTAAAAACCAGCTCACTTCTGGAAGAACGTTCTTTGGACAGATGAAACCAAGATCAACCTCTACCAGAATGATGGAAATAAAAAAGTATGGTGAAGGCACGGTACGGCTCGTGATCCAAAGCATGCCACATCATCTGTAGAACATGGCGGAGGCAGTGTGATGGTTGGGCATGCATGGCTGCCAGTGGCCACTGGGTCCCTAGTGTTTATTGATGATGTGACACAGGACAGAAGCAGCCGGATGATTTCTGGAGTTTTCAGAGACATACTGTGCGCTCAAATCCAGCCAAACCGGTCGGTGTTTCATAATATAGATGGACAATGACCCAAAACATAAAGCCAAAGCAACCCAGGAGTTTATTAAAGCAAAGAAGTGGAATATTCTTGAATGGCCGAGTCAGTCCCCGGATCTGAACCCAATAGAGCATCTCACTTGTTAAAGACTAAACTTCAGACAGAAAGGCCACAAACAGCAACTGAAAACCGCGGCAGTAAAGGCCGAGCATTAAAGAGGAGGAAACACAGCATCTAGTGATGTCCATGAGCTCAAGACTTCAGGCAGTCATTACCAACAAAGGGTTTTCAACCAAGTATTAGACATTTACATTTTATTTACAATTATTTAATTTGTCCAATTACTTTTGAGCCCCTGAAATGAAAGGATTAAGTTTGAAATATGCTTTAATTTCTCATATTTTCATGTAATCATTTTGTTCACCCACTGAATTAAAGCTGAAAGTCTGAACTTCACCTGCGTCTGAAGTGTTCTGTTCAAAATCCATTGTGGTCATGTACAGGACAAAGATTAGAAAAATGTCCAAGTATATATGGACCTAACTGTTTTATCGAAAAAATTGGAAAAGCAGATGGCAGAAGAAGGGTTCTTCGACCTGTAGGGCAGGAGAGCAGTTGGGGCTGGAGAAGTGGGTTCGCAACTAGGGGGCAGGATGGGGGGGCTTTCTTCTCGTGTCACTCCGGGAATGCCCCATGAGCATTTTTCTCTCCTCTTTTATCAGTTCGTTGGATCCAACTGCCAGTCACCTGCTGCGCCACAAGGTCCTTTTTTATATGTAGTTTCAGGTCGCAAAGGTTAGAGGTATGTGGTCAACTATGGGCCCATGTGGCCCCTTTATGTAATTTTCATACAAAAGGGGCATTTTCAGGAGATTGCAGGCCACAACAGCAATATTGGCATATTGTGCCACGCACTTACCCAGCCAAGCCCCATACCAGCAACAGCGCCTGTTTGGCCACCTTATTATATGTCAGCTACTAGTTTTCAGGCTCCTGTCCCTTATGGCAATAATCCTGCGGCCATGTTTGATCCATCCACCATGTTCTTTCCATCTGGTATTAACTGTAATACATGTTTAAAGTGAAATATCGTATTTTTCGCTCTATAAGACGCACCGGCCCATAAGAGACACTTAGGTTTTTGAGGAAGAAAATAAGAAAAAATATCTTTTTAACCAAAAGGTGTGCTTTTGGTGGGTTTGAACTAATGGCGGTCTGTGCATGACACTATTATGGGGGATCTGTGGATGATGCACTGTTATGGGGTGGGGGATTTGTGGATGGCACTGTTATGTGGGGGATCTGTGGATGGCACTGTTATGGGGGGGGGGGGCTGTGGATGGCATTATGATGGGGGGGTCTGTGGATGGCATTATGATGGTGGGGGGGATCTGTGGTTGGCATTATGATGGTGGGGGGGATCTGTGGATGGCATTATGATGGTGGGGGGGATCTGTAAATGGCATTATGATGGTGGGGGGGATCTGTAAATGGCATTATGATGGTGGGGGGGATCTGTGAATGGCATTATGATGGTGGGGGGGATCTGTGAATGGCATTATGATGGTGGGGGGATCTGTGAATGGCATTATGATGGTGAGGGGATCTGTGGATGGCATTATTATGGTGGGGGGGATCTGTGGATGGCACTGTTATGGGGTAGTGGATCTGTGGATTACACTGCTATATGTGTCATCCACAGATCCCCCCCATAACAGTCCCATCCACAGATCCCCCCATAACAGTCCCATCCACAGATCCCCCCTTCATAATGCCATCCACAGACCCCCCCACCATAATGCCATCCACAGATCCCCCCACCATTATAATGCCATCCACAGATCCCCCCCACCATCATAATGCCATCCACATATCCCCCATCATAATATGCCATCCACAGACCCCCCCCCCATCATTATCCCATCCATAGATCCCTATGGGGGCACTGTAGTAGGCGGGGAGAGCGACGGGCAGTGCAGGCACTGTACTCTGGCCCGCCGCTCAGTATGTACTGTATTATACCTAGTGTTAATCATAATATCTAAACTGCGCTCCCCCTGCTCCCCATCTGTACCGTATTTTATTCATAAAGTAGGCGGAGCAGGCACCTGACCTCAGTGAGTTACGGCCGCCTGCAGCCCGGCCTGCCTGCTAGCGCTTACTACAGGAGACGGAGTGTGACATGTACCGGTAAGTACGGTAAAGATGGGGAGCAGGGGGAGCGCAGTTTAGATATTATGATTAACACTAGGTTTATGTCGGGTGGTAATAATTCAATTAAGAATTATTAATTATGGTCATAAAAATAATTAACCATAAAAAAATAAAAGTTATAAAATTTGTCATAAATTCTTAAAATCAAGACCTGGTGAATTGTAGACAACCTAATTGATACAATTCACATCTGAGTCCGACTATTTCCTCAGATAAATAAGTTCTTTTTGACGTGAGATGACGTTAATGATAAAACATGTAGTTCTGCATTATACAATAATACACAGGTTTATAAAAATATGCAGATTTATTGGATACAAGGTTATAAACATATATAAGTAAATAAACACAATAATACATGCAAATGAATATATATAGCGTTAATATAAAGCATTACAAGCGTAACAATACATGTGAGTGGAAATAACTTGTCACATTATAACCAAGCTATTATTAGGTTAGGATATCAAAATATAAACATAAATTATATACATTACTTCTGTTCAGAGAAAACCTCATGATATCAGGACGGGCATGTCTAATCCTAGACATCAATATGGAATGCTAAATACATTCCACCCCCCTCTAACCAAGTACACATCACATAACTTCAAGATGGGAAAATCCATTCAAGGATATAACTTAGAATAGATAACTGTATCCTTCCGCCCCATTCTGGACTATTTTCACACATATAACTTTGGTAAGACCATTAAGACAAATAACAGGGATCTAGGATCATTGCTAGACCATACCTTAAATGGGAAGGACTTGAAATAAGTCTTTCCTGTGGGAATCCATCAATTAGCTTGGCGAAGAATGTTCTATCTATATATATATATATATATATGCAATTATTTAATGCTTTGCTAAATTATGAGTCATGATTCTTCTGCAGGTAGAATGAAGCCTCACAATATCCTAAGACTACATCTCAATATGGAGATGATCAATTAATTTAATTATTTATCTATTCGCCAATCTAGATGGTATAATTTCACCCACACTATCAAATTAGTCTTAATAAAATGAAATATCATTTTCTGTGTCTCTTACTAAGTCCTAGTAGAAATCTCACTTCTGCTCCTAGGAAAGCTATCCATCATAGCGCATCTCACTATGGCTTTCATCTTGATAGACACCTCTAGAGAGCTTAACTTCTCTTTCCTCTCTTTCTTGTGTGTGTCTTTTCTCCCCCCTGTGTATGGTTTATGATCACAAACTTATCAGTTAGACACACCTTCCTAGTTTGGAACTTTCCAGTCACTGTCGGATGGGTGTGACTATTGATACGAAATATGACATCATAACCTTACCCAGAATGCACTTTTGCTACTGTTGTAATGTCACCTACTCATACCTAGGTGGCACTGCCGTGTAAGCTATTTACATCATAGTATAAAGGGTTAACTAGCAATTAGAGACAGACCTCTAGGCGTCTCTCTGAATGTGTCTCACACTGTTTATTTATGGATCATAAATAACTTCAATGGCTTTGTTTTCTCAGAGATTCAGTACCTCCTCTTGTCACACCAAAAGATGTGATTCATGGTTACAAAACACACATCTTCACACACACTCTCTTAGAGACGAATATTCTCCTAATAAGAAATATATATAATATACTGGATACATGTCTTCATAACATATAACAATATAATATAAAGTAATATATAAATATATATATATGTCCTACTGATTGTCTTATGCTAAGGACTAAGGCTTATTAAATGAATACATGAATATTATATATTTAGCTTCATTAATAAATGCCTAATTGTATAGGTAATTATCACCAGCTGCATAGAGCTTATCTTTATCTCCCGTCATAAATTTAAAAGTAGACAAGGAGGCCTCTTCTCAGACTGGTACACTCATGAGAAGAATAACACTGAAGAGTAGAAACCTTTGTGCGACCTTACCGTGGACTACTCAAGATATACAAAATTGTAACTATAGTCGAGCATGGCTCTTAAAGGTAATGAACATCCATCTTGACTAAAATAATTGGATATCAATGCATTTACCTATGAAAAGGCACAACATATAATACAGTACATACTGAGCGGCGGGCCAGAGTACAGTGCCTGCACTGCCCGCCGCTCTCCCCGCCTACTACAGACCCTCCTCCCTCCTCACTAATACATCGCAGACTGCAATGTAAATTGCCAGCATTCGCCCCATAAGACGCAGGGGCACTTTCCCCCCACTTTTGGGGGGGGAAAAGTGCGTCTTATGGGGCGAAAAATAAGGTACCATTCCGTTCATAGTACAGGGTGGGCCATTTATATGGATACATCTTAAAGGGAGTCTTTCACGCCGATTGACCCTATTAACCTATTAACACACTTATGTCCACGGCATCCCCCCTATTAAAACTGTTCTTACCGTTAGTTCCCTGCTAGCATCATTCGTCCAAAAAACACTTTTATTCCGTATGCAAATGAGGCTGTGAAGGTGCCCAGGGGCGGCCTTACAACGGCCGGTGCCCAGGCCCCTGGGTCATTTTCATGCCAATTCACTCCCCCTCCTCCGCGTCTGCCCGTCCATCCGCCGCCTCTGCCCGCCCTTGGTCTCTTCTCTATCTTTCCTCCTACTGTCCGTAATCCCGCGCATGCGCCGATGACCGCGATATCGGCGCGTGCGCATTGAATGACCACAGTCTGGCCGGGGCATCACAGTTTACTGTGCGCATGCGCCGGCCCCGGCCTAACTTACGTTCTTGCCGTGATCACAGCATATCGCGGTCATCGGCGCATGCGCGGGATTACGGACAGTAGGAGGAAAGATAGAGAAGAGACCAAGGGCGGGCAGACGCGGCGGATGGGCGGGCAGACGCGGCGGAGGGGGAGTGAATTGGTATGAAAACCTTCACAGCCTCATTTGCATACGGAATAAAAGTGTTTTTTGGACGAATGATGCTAGCAGGGAACTAACGGTAAGAACAGTTTTAATAGGGGGGATGCCGTGGACATAAGTGTGTTAATAGGTTAATAGGGTCAATCGGCGTGAAAGACTCCCTTTAATAAAATGGGAATGGTTGGTGATATTAACTTCCTGTTTGTGGCACATTAGTATATGTGAGGGGGGGAAACTTTTCAAGATGGGTGGTGACCATGGCGGCCATTTTGAAGTCTGCCATTTTGAATCCAACTTTAGTTTTTTCAATAGGAAGAGGGTCATGTGACACATCAAACTTATTGGGAATTTCACAATAAAAACAATGGTGTGCTTGGTTTTAACGTAACTTTATTCTTTCATGAGTTATTTACAAGTTTCTCTTTGTTTACAGCCATTGACATGTAAATAGTATTGGACCAGCACTCAAACATATGGGTTCACGCAGAGAGCCAATACAGTAAAGTAGTGCAATTTATTAAAACATAAAATACATAAAAACATATACATACACGTAATAGTGGGATGGATGAAGTAATGGGTGGATTATCTCATGTATAAAGTCCATACAATGCAGGTGATTGAAGGGAATTAATAATGTCCCGTACTTGTGCAAATAATACCTAATAGGAAAAATCGATAACAGTGAAATGAGTCGAATACTCACTATTGTGCAACTCTATGGCGTCCCACATATAAGAGCGCTTACCTCGGTGTCGGTTTAATCCAATGCAGACGGCAGAGTATTGTCACCGCCAGACATCTGAGAAGCTCTGACAGACGTTCTTCAGAACCTCCTGCTTGAGGTTCTTTTGTTTTGCTTTCGTTTTGTCATCTCGTTTCCCTCTCTCAGCTGTCACCTAGTTGCACTGATTGCATCCCTTTAAATCCCCTCCCATACTGCATCACTTTGCGGTTTATACAACTTCCTGGAGTGTGTGCATGCTGGATGCTGCAACTGATGCTTCTACAGATAAGTCTGTTCATTTATTTGTGTTTTCCTGTTTGCTTGATCCTAGGTGACCCTCACTCCCTCCGTATTAAGTGTAGGGAGCCAGTGGTCGTGTCCCCTCACTATTATAGGGTGTTCAGGTGTCATACAGTCGAGGCACGAGGGCATGCAATTATCTATCATAGAGATTTTTGCATGGGCTGAGCCAGGTCAGGGAGAGTGCTAGGGCTTTTACAGGGCTCCTTATGTTCCTTAGTTTGGGATCAAGTCAGTCGGATCTTCGTTTGTTGTCTTCTAGTTTTCTGCAACACCATCCGTGACATTATAAACCGCCAAAACCGTCTTAAGCATGGATCCGGTTTTAGCCTTGACGGACTGCATGCGGGGTCTTTCACTGGAGGTCGCAGAGCTCCGTAAAACTGTATCTCAGTTTCAGGTGACCGGTTCTGCTTGCGTTCATGGAGTTTGTTCTGAGCCTAAGATCTCGCTTCCGGATACCTTCTCTGAGGGTAGTGAGAATTTTGTTCGTTTTAGAGAGGCTTGCAAACTCCATTTTCGCCTACTTCCCTATTCCTCTGGTGATGAGGAGCAGAGGGTGGGGATCATCATCTCGCTGCTCAGGGATAACGCTCAGTCTTGGGCCTTTTTGCTGCCGGTGGGGGCACGGCCCCTCCGATCAGTGGATGAATTTTTTGTAGCCCTGGGTCAGATATATGATGATCCGGATCGTATTGCTCTGGCTGAATCTAAACTGCGTCTTTTATGCCAGGGTAAACAGTCCGCAGAGATATACTGCTCAGAATTTCGGAGATGGGCAGCTGATACTGGTTGGAATGATGCTGCACTCAGAAGTCAATTTTGCCATGGTCTTTCAGAGGGATTAAAAGATGCATTTGCCTTTCATGAGAGACCTACCTCCTTGGAGTCCGCCATGTCTCGGGCCGTTCGTATTGACAGGCGTCTTAGAGAGAGAGGAGAGATCACTCCTTCCTGTCATACTCAGTCCAAGGACAGTGCGGCGGTCTCATTCAGTGCACAGGGGTCTCAGTCGCTCTCAATCCCTTCTGAGCAGGAGCCCATGCAGCTGGGTTTGCTTGCCTCTAATAATAGAGGATTCAGCTCTCAGAGGAGGGTTTGTTTCTGTTGTGGAGGTATAAATCATTTGGCAAATGTTTGTCCCTCTAGGAGATTCAGGCAGTTTTTTGAGAGTAATAAAGAAACAAAAAGAAAAAAATCCTCTAAAAACGTTCCATCTGTTACTATTGGCAGGGTTGATAGTAGTTCCCGTTTTGTCCTACCTGCCAGGGTGGCGCTAGAGAGCAAGAACATTTTTTGTGAGATTTTTGTAGATAGTGGAGCAGCTGTCAATCTCATTGATAATCAATTTGCTATAACACATGGTTCCAGGTAGGCACTTTGGGAAAGGATATACCTGTTTTTGCTATTGATTCCGCTCCACTTTCTCAGAAATCGTTAAAGGGCATAGTTCACAATATCCGTTTGATTGTGAGTGATGCTCATGTTGAGGATGTGTCATGTTTCGTCCTAAGCAGGTTGCCTACTCATCTAGTGTTGGGGCTACCCTGGCTCACTAAACATAACCCCACCATTGATTGGCAAGCAAGGCAAATAAATGGTTGGAGTGACTTTTGCAGAGAGAATTGCCTCACGACATCTATTTCTGAGGTTTCTACTAAGACTGTACCATCTTTTCTCTCTGAATTTTCGGATGTGTTTTCTGAGAGTGATGTTCAGGAGTTGCCCCCTCACAGGGAGTACGATTGCCCTATTAATCTCACCCCAGGCGCCAAACTGCCTAAATCTCGTTTATACAATCTCTCCCAACCTGAAAGGGTCGCTATGCGTGCTTATATCTCTGAGAGTCTGAGAAAGGGACACATACGATCCTCGAAGTCACCTGTCGCCGCTGTTTTTTTCTTTGTTAAGAAAAAAGATGGTTCTTTAAGACCATGTCTGTTTAACCAGATTATTGGGGCTAAAGTTTTTTCCAAGTTTGATTTAAGAGGGGCATACAACCTGGTCAGGGTCAGAGAAGGAGATGAATGGAAGACGGCCTTCAATACCCCTGAGGGCCATTTTGAGATTTTGGTTATGCCTTTTGGTTTGATGAATGCTCCAGCCGTCTTCCAACATTTTGTAAACAGCATTTTTTATCATTTAATGGGGAAATTTGTATTGGTGTATCTAGATGACATTTTGATTTTTTCTCCTGATTTCAAGACCCATAGGGACCACCTACGTCAGGTCTTGCTCATTCTGCGGGAGAATAAATTGTACGCTAAACTGGAAAAATGTGTGTTTGCGGTTCCAAAAATTCAATTTCTGGGGTTTCTCCTCTCCGCTTCTGGTTTTCGCATGGACCCCGAGAAGGTCCGCGCTGTGCTTGAGTGGGAGCTTCCTGAGAATCAGAAGGCGCTGATGCGCTTTTTGGGTTTTGCCAATTATCACAGGAAGTTCATTTTGAATTATTCCTCTGTTGTTAAACCACTCACTGATATGACTAGAAAGGGGGTAGATTTTTCCCCCTGGTCGGTAGAGGCGCGAAAGGCCTTTTCTAGTATCAAGGAGAGTTTTACTTCCGCTCCCATCTTGGTACAAGTTAACCTACAAAAGAACCTGTCAGACTAGACAGCTATGATTTCCACCTGTACGATATCCAAAATAGACTAAAACAAACAAGTGGAAATAATGTATCAAAATATCAATTTATTATAAAATATATAGTATGGGGAAAAGACAGGATGGTATACAGTATACAGAAAAGCAAAGGGTCAGAGACACCCTAACATACACCTATCAACCTATGTATCAATCAGACACAGGATAGTGTAGCACTCAAGGAACGAGGGATAAAAGCACAGGGACAACTGATACTGCATAGCATAAAAATATCCACCACAAAAGGGTTGTATGCTGTCAATTGCAAGATATCATACCATGGTGTCCATGGGCCGCTGAGGTGAAACGCACGTCGAGGTCTCGCGCTTAGGGTCCGACATCCTTCCAGTCACCATGTCTTCAGGTACGTCCTGTGTTTAGCTTAACTCGGCATCCCCCCGGCACTTTCATTACATCCATAGTGGGTCCTAGATTCCTCAGGCCCACCACTGTGATTATTATTTTTTAGGATATTGATAGATCCTTTTATCATCATTAGTCATGCCGCATATGTTTTATGGGATGTGAGAGATAGCCCATGGACACCATGGTATGATATCTTCCAATTGACAGCATACAACCCTTTTGTGGTGGATATTTTTATGCTATGCAGTATCAGTTGTCCCTGTGCTTTTATCCCTCGTTCCTTGAGTGCTACACTATCCTGTGTCTGATTGATACATAGGTTGATAGGTGTATGTTAGGGTGTCTCTGACCCTTTGCTTTTCAGTATACTGTATACCATCCTGTCTTTTCCCCATACTATATACAGACGTGGACAAAATTGTTGGTACCCTTTGGTCAATGAAAGAAAAAGTCACAATGGTCACAGAAATAACTTTAATCTGACAAAAGTAATAATAAATTAAAATTCTATAAATGTTAACCAATGAAAGTCAGACATTGTTTTTCAACCATGCTTCAACAGAATTATGTAAAAAAATAAACTCATGAAACAGGCATGGACAAAAATGATGGTACCCCTAGAAAACACAGAACATAATGTGACCAAAGGGACATGTTAATTCAAGGTGTGTCCACTAATTAGCATCACAGGTGTCTACAACCTTGTAATCAGCCATTGGGCCTATATATATGGCTCCAGGTAATCACTGTGTTGTTTGGTGATATGGTGTGTACCACACTCGACATGGACCAGAGGAAGCAAAGGAAAGAGCTGTCTCAAGAGATCAGAAAGAAAATTATAGACAAGCATGTTAAAGGTAAAGGCTATAAGACCATCTCCAAGCAACTAGATGTTCCTGTGAGTACAGTTGCACATATTATTCATAAGTTTAAGATCCATGGGACTGTAGCCAACCTCCCTGGACGTGGCCGCAGGAGGAAAATTGATGACAAATCTAAGAGACGGATAATCCGAATGGTAACAAAAGAGCCTAGAAAGACTTCTAAAGAGATTCAAGGTGAACTTCATGCTCAAGGAACATCAGTGTCAGATCGCACCATCCGTCGTTGTTTGAGCCAAAGTGGACTACATGGGAGACGACCAAGGAGGACACCATTGTTGAAAACGAATCATAAAAAAGCAAGACTGGAATATGCCAAACTACATGTTGACAAGCCACAAAGCTTCTGGGAGAATGTCCTGTGGACAGATGAGACAAAAATCGAAGTTTTTGCCAAGGCACATCAGCTGTATGTTCACAGACGAAAAAATGAAGCATATCAAGAAAAGAACACTGTCCCTACTGTGAAACATGGAGGAGGCTCTGTTATGTTCTGGGGCTGCTTTGCTGCGTCTGGCACAGGGTGTCTTGAATCTGTGCAGGGTACAATGAAATCTCAAGACTATCAAGGAATTCTAGAGAGAAATGTACTAGCCAGTGTCAGAAAGCTTGGTCTCAGTCGCAGGTCATGGGTCTTGCAACAGGACAATGACCCAAAACACACCGCTAAAAACACCCAAGAATGGCTAAGAGGAAAAAATTGGACTATTCTAAAGTGGCCTTCTATGAGCCCTGACCTCAATCCTATTGAGCATCTTTGGAAGGAGCTGAAACATGCAGTCTGGAAAAGGCACCCTTCAAACCGGACACAACTGGAGCAGTTTGCTCATGAGGAGTGGGCCAAAATACCTGCTGAGAGGTGCAGATGTCTCATTGACAGTTACAGGAAGCGTTTGATTGCAGTGATTGCCTCAAAAGGTTGCGCAACAAAATATTAAGTTAGGGGTACCATCATTTTTGTCCATGCCTGTTTCATGAGTTTATTTTTTTACATAATTCTGTTGAAGCATGGTTGAAAAACAATGTCTGACTTTCATTGGTTAACATTTATAGAATTTTAATTTATTATTACTTTTGTCAGATTAAAGTTATTTCTGTGACCATTGTGACTTTTTCTTTCATTGACCAAAGGGTACCAACAATTTTGTCCACGTCTGTATTTTATAATAAATTGATAATTTGATACATTATTTTCACTTGTTTGTTTTAGCCCATCTTGGTACAACCTGATGTCTCTCTGCCCTTCGTTGTTGAGGTGGACGCTTCTGAGGTGGGTGTGGGTGCGGTCTTGTCTCAGGGTCCCTCTCCTGCCAAATGGCGTCCGTGTGCCTTTTTCTCGAAGAAACTGTCCTCCGCAGAGAGAAATTACGATGTGGGAGATAGGGAGTTGTTGACCATCAAGTTAGCTTTTGAGGAATGGCGCCATTGGCTAGGTGGAGCCAAACACCCTATTACCGTGTTTACCGACCATAAGAATCTGGCCTACTTGGAGTCAGCCAAGTGTCACGGAAGGTGCACAGGAAACAAGAAAACACAAAATGAATATACGACTGACTGGATCCAAAACTAAGGAACAAAAAGGGAGAGCCCTGCATCAGACCTGGCTCTCTCCCTTACTGCTCAGCCTATGCGAAAATCCCAATGGTAGATGATCGCATATCCTCGTACCTCGACTGTATAACACCTGAACACCCTATAATAGTGCGGGGACACGGCCACCGGCTCCCTACACTAGATACGGAGGGAGTCAGGGTCACCTGGGATCCAGCAAACAGAAAAACACAAATTAATGAACAAAACTTATCTTGTAGAAGACTCAGAAGTAGGATCGGCATGCACACACTCCAGGAAGTAATATAAACCACAAACTGATGCACTATGGGGAGGGATTTAAAGGTGACACCAAGCGTCTGAACCCAAGACAAGCCAGATGGTCTTTGTTCTTTTCAAGGTTTAATTTTGTTGTCATGGTCCGCCCTGGGGTTAAGAATGTGAAGGCGGATACCCTGTCACGTTGTTTTCCGTGTCCCATTTTGGCTGAAGGGGTGGTCGTCTCTGCTTTTTATCCTGAATTGGAGGCAGAGGTTCAGGCAGCCCAGGCAGAGGCTCCTGATCTTTGTCCTCCTGGGAGGTTGTTTGCGCCTCTCGCTTTAAGACACAAGGTTTTTAAGGAGCACCACGATACTGCCCTTGCTGGGCACCCGGGGGGTAGAGCCACAGTGGATCTCATCGCTCGGAGATTCTGGTGGCCAGCGCTTCATAAGTCGGTTGAGGGTTTTGTGGCAGCCTGTGAGACCTGTGCTCGTTCCAAAGTCCCTCATTCACGGCCATCAGATCCTCTCCTCCCGTTACCCATTCCTTCCCGTCCTTGGACACATCTGTCCATGGACTTCATTACGGACCTGCCTCGTTCCTCGGGGAAGACTGTGATTCTGGCATTTCATTCCTTTTCCTGGGTTGCCCAATGCTAAGACGCTGGCTCAGGCATTTATTGATCACATTGTCAAATTGCATGGCATTCCTTCAGACATAGTCTCTGATAGGGGCACGCAGTTTGTTTCCAGATCCTGGAAGGCTTTCTGTTCTCGCTTGGGGGTTTGGTTGTCATTCTCTTCTGCTTTCCACCCGCAGACGATTGGCCAGACGGAGCGCGTCAATGAAAATCTGGAGACATATCTGCGCTGTTTTGTGGCGGAGAATCAGGAGGATTGGTGTTCTTTTTTGTCCCTTGCTGAGTTTGCTTTAAATAACCGTCGTCAGGAGTCCTCTGATAAGTCACCATTTTTTGGTGCATATGGGTTTCATCCGCAGTTTGGGACATTCTCTGGAGAGGGGTCTTCTGGTTTACCTGATGAGGAGAGATTCTCCTCGTCTTTGTCATCTATTTGGCAAAAGATTCAGGATAATCTAAAGAGCATGAGTGAGAGATATAAGCATGTGGCGGATAAGAGACGTGTGCCTGGTCCGGACCTGAATGTTGGTGATCTGGTGTGGTTGTCTACTAAGAATATCAAATTGAAGGTTCCCTCCTGGAAGTTGGGTCCTAAGTTTATTGGGCCTTACAAAATCTTGTCCGTCATCAATCCTGTTGCCTACCGTCTTGATCTTCCTCAGACTTGGAAGATCCATAATGTTTTTCATAAGTCCCTATTAAAACCTTATGTCCAACCCATTGTACTCCCTCTTTGCCTCCTCCTCCGATTGTGGTTGATGGTAATCTTGAATTTCAGGTCTCTAGGATTGTGGATTCTCGTGTTGTCCGCAGTTCTCTCCGGTACCTCGTTCATTGGGAGGGGTATGGTCCTGAAGAGAGGATGTGGGTCCCAGTGAAGGACATTAAGGCCACTCGTCTCATCAGGGCTTTCCATAGGTCCCATCCTGAGAAGGTGGGCTCTGAGTGTCCGGAGTCCACTCATAGAAGGAGGGGTACTGTCACCGTCAGACATCTGAGAAGCTCTGACAGACGTTCTTCAGAACCTCCTGCTTGAGGTTCTTTTGTTTTGCTTTCGTTTTGTCATCTCGTTTCCCTCTCTCAGCTGTCATCTAGTTGCACTGATTGCATCCCTTTAAATCCCCTCCCATACTGCATCACTTTGCGGTTTATACAACTTCCTGGAGTGTGTACATGCTGGATGCTGCAACTGATGCTTCTACAGATAAGTCTGTTCATTTATTTGTGTTTTCCTGTTTGCTTGATCCTAGGTGACCCTGACTCCCTCCATATTAAGTGTAGGGAGCCAGTGGTCGTGTCCCCTCACTATTATAGGGTGTTTAGGTGTCATACAGTCGAGGCACAAGGGCATGCAATTATCTATCATAGAGATTTTTGCATGGGCTGAGAAGTCAGGGAGAGTGCTAGGGCTTTTACAGGGCTCACCCTTATGTTCCTTAGTTTTGGATCAAGTCAGTCGGATCTTCGTTTGTTGTCTTCTAGTTTTCTGCAACACCATCCGTGACAAGTATAGTTGCTTACTGAATTCATAAAATTGGATCTTCGTAAGATCGCTTCAATTATCGCGAGATGAGCTGTTACTTTTTCTTTCTCTTTCGTATAATACAGACTGTCAATCGAGGCTAAAATCGCAGTGAAGCTTCGATCTTGTGATCATGGATTGTTATCAGTAGCCAGCCGTTAATGAAATCGAGTCGGTTTGCTTTCGTTCATTTCAGAGAATAATTTCCTTGGTCTCTTTCAATATTGCATGGCCATGCTTAAAATTTCGGACTCTTTATGAATATCCCATCGATCCCAGACGCGTTTCGAAATAGATCCCTATTTCTTTCCTCAGTGGGTTTGTTCATATTCAAGAGTCCAAGACCCTATATACCTGTCTGTTAATTGCTCGGGCGGATCCCAGCAAATCAAGGAAAGAACGCAGCACATGGGTCAGCAGGTACTCTCCACCTTTTTACTTTCAAAAACCAGCATTGCGGTAATGATGCGTCTTTGATGCGATTTATTCAGCGTACATGCGTTTTTGGGTTAGTAGTTGCAGAATATCATAATAATAACAGCCGATGTTTCTAAATCACATTCCCACTTTTAGATTTAAAAATACAATTGAATACAATATATTGCACATAATATTAAGTAATATAGCTAAAATTAATACATGCACATATACTATACTGGTTTGTGAATCCTTCTATATATAATAAAATTTCATAAAATTTCCATAAGATTTCAAGTAAGCTCTAAGATGAAGTGTATGGGGGTGCCCATCACCAAGGGGACATCCCAGTGCTGATAAACAGCCAGACATGGGATATCCCTTCGGCAAGGGGCATCCCCATGGAACTTTTACAGCATTTTTCACAGAAAGCCGAAAATCTCCAATTCGGCATTTAATCCTGCAGATGATACACTGCCAAAATCAAATATTCGTCTAGACTCCCTCCTTGACATTTTTGCAATATAATTCCCTCCCCTCCAGTGCTTATCCACCTTCTCCAGTGCCGCAAATGTCAAGCCCCTCGGATCCTGATGATGGAACTCTTTGAAGTGTTTAGATAAGGGATGGGTTAACATTTCTTTTTTTATGTTGTTAATATGTTCGGCCAAGCGTACCCTCAAGAGTCGCTTTGTTCTGCCAATATACTGTTTTTGGCACGGGCACTGGTTAATGTAGATGATACCGGAGGAGTTGCAGGTGAGGCATTCTTTAAAGTCCAGGGTAAAATCGACGCAAATCTAGTGATCTTCTTACTGGATGTAGTGCTTCCACAGCCGACACACCTACCACATCTATAAAAACCCTTCATTTGTACCCAATTTTGCAATGAAACTGTCTTTTTTATATGATTTTTTTACAGTAGGTGCTAATTTAAAGAGGACCTTTCACTAGTATACAAACTAAAAACTAACTCTATCTGTGGGCAGAGCGGCGCCCAGGGGTCCCCCTGCACTTACTAGTATGCCTGGGCGCCGCTATGAGCTGTGCGCTGCGATTGGCCAGTGCTGCAGCAAGGGACACGCCTCCTACAAAAAATCAGTCCAGTACAACAGACGGAGCTGAGACACCGGAGCCTATACCGGGCGAACGGAGCGGCGCCCAGGCATACTAGTAAGTGCAGGGGGACCCCTGGGCGCCGCTCTGCCCACAGATAGAGTTAGTTTTTAGTTTGTATACTAGTGAAAGGTCCTCTTTAAGCCCTAAGGCTACTTTCACACTAGCGTTGTTTAAATCCGGCGTTCAATTCCGACACCGGAACTCCCCGCCTGGATCTGGAAAAACGTGAGAAAACGGATTACATTTGAATCCTGATCAGGATTTTGATCACAATGAAAAAATGCATTGGAAAAAAACGGATCTGCCATTTATGGACTTTAACTTTTTTTTCACATTTCTCGGGTTTAACATGCAAAAGCCAGATCCGGTTTGACTGAACACACGGCGCCGGATCCGGCATTAATGCAAGTAAATGGGAAAAAGGCCTGATCCGGCGTTCAGTCAAAGTGTTCAGGATTTTTGGCCGGAGGTAAAAATACAACAGGCTACGGTTTTCTGAAAAGCCTGATCAGTCAAAAAGACTGAACTGAAGACATCCTGATGCATCCTGAACGGATTACTCTCCATTCAGAATGCATTAGGATAAAACTGATCAGTTCTTTTCTGGATTTGAGCCCCTAGGACGGAACTCAGCGCCGGAAAAGAAAAACTCTAGTGTGAAAGTAGCCTAAATTGGGTGCCTTTGTAAATGTTATGAGGGGGGATGTGTTTAGTAGGGGTCCTATAACCTTGTCCTTTAACACAAAGTGCCAATATCGGTTAATGATATGTCGTATTTGTTTTGACTGTGCACTATATGGTAAAATCATCCTCAATTCTGACTCTATTGGTTTCTTTTCACTCAATGTAGGTGTTGATGTAAAAAAGATTGTCGCTCCATCTTTCTCACTTTCTCCAGTGCATTATCTAAAATATTCTCAGGGTAGTTCTTACTTTTAAATTGATAAATCATCTTTATAGCTTCCTCCTCAAAGGTGGTATTGTCGGTACAGTTCCGTTTGATACGACGAAGCTGACCAACCGAAATATTTAGTAACCACCTCGGGAGGTGGCAACTTGTGAAAAGAATGAAACTATTTTTCGCTGTTGACTTCTGATAGGTGTTACACACAAATTTTTCTCCCTCTACTTTGATTTGTATATCCAGAAATTCGCTGTGATCCTTATTGATATTTGATGTAAAAATCAATCCATCTGGATTGACGTTGATGTCCTCCAAAAAGGTTTTCAGGTGGGACTCCCCACTGTTCCAAATGAACAGTACGTCGTCTATCTAACGTCGCCATAGGACCAGGTCCATCCCCAGTTTGGGGTTGATGTAAGAATGTTCCCATTGGGCCAAATAAAGATTAGCATAACTGGGGGCGAACCTGGTCCCCATGGCGGTCCCACACTGTTGTAAATAATGGTCACCCTCAAAATAAAAATAGTTATGATCCAGAATGTACCTGGCTCCCTCTACCAAGAAGTTGATTTGTTTGCCACAAAGTTCGCCATTCATCTCAAGTTGTGTTTTCATTGCAGAGGTACTACGCTCATGCTCAATTATAGTATAGAAGGACTGAACGTCCAGAGTCCCCATAATCCAATGAGGTTGGACAGTCGGGCCCTCCAGTGCCTGAATAATGTGCGTGGTATCTCTGATGTAGGATTTTATGTTTTTTACAGCTGTTTGTAAGAGGGTGTCTATGAAATGGGATAAATTAGAGCTCAAGGAACCTATTCCCGAAATAATGGGGCGTCCAGGGGGGTCTTTAAGATCCTTATGGATCTTGGGCAAGCAGTAGAATGCTGGTAATCTGCATTCCGTGCCCAAGATAAACATATATTCTTGTTTAGACAGGATCCCTTGTTTCAGACCCCTATCACAAAGACTAGTCAGTTCACTGCTAAATTCATCCAGGGGGTCTGCCCTTAATTTCAGACAGGTGGTCTTATCTGAAAGTTGTCTTAGACACTCACTATTGTAGTGTTGAGTATCCAAGACAACTATAGCGCCACCTTTATCTGCGGGCCGTATTGTAATATTGCCCTGTTGTTGTATTTGTTTTATCGCTTGAATTTCCCTACATGACAAATTTCCTCTATATATCCTTTTGTCTTTAATTTTTTGTAGATCATTTTCTACACATTTTTGAAACATTTTTTGTCCTTCATTGTTTTGATTGTTTTCAGAGCATTTATTACTGAGCCCAAACTTGGTTTTGCATTTTCCTTTTTTCCTCCCAAAGTTCCAATAGCCATAACATTTTTAATCCTCCATTCATATAGCCATTTATAAATAAAATAAATTACAATTCCGCCAAAGATTTGGGGGTTTTAACATCACAGTGTTTACTGTGCTCTGAAAATATGTAGCGTCCCACTAGGTAGGAGTGGGCACTACACAAGGGTCAATTGGGTAACGTGTTTCTTCTGCTCACAAAGGACAGTGATATTATATTTATCCATGCATTGTAATGTATTTCCTGTGTGTTTTTGCATTGGTATGTTTCCCCTGTTAATGCTTAGCAGGCCTAGTTGGGTGTAATTAGACATCCCAGACGCTAGAGGGAGATAGGGAGCCTGTAGTATAAATGTCCAGGCCCAGACAGGGAGGGGTCTGTGGAGACAGAAGTGAGAAGGCACCAGCCCAGGATATGCTGAGGGCCTCCTCCTGACATGCAGCTGGATAGTCCTGGTTCCTAGTTGCACCAGGAGGCTAGAAGGAGTACAGCCTGCCTGGAGACCAGTAATCCAGCAAACACAGATGAGACACCCCAGTAGTAGGAGAGCACCTCCTGGGAGAAACCTGCAGCCACCTTTCCAATCCAGCAGAGAAGCCAGCTAGGAAACAAAGGTATTGTAACCTAAAGCAAGTGCCAATACTGGAGGAAGGATTAAATATGCCAAGGATTCAAGCCAGCAATTAGGCATCCGGGCCTTGGGATCCAGCCAGCTAGAATAGCTGAGGGGATAGAGCAGCATTGTACTGCAAAGCATTAACTGTTTACCCTCCAAGTATCTTGCAAGATTAAAACCTGCTGTGCTGTGAAGTGAACCTGCTCTGCATATGTACTGTAAAGGACTGCATTATACACCACTTGCAACTGATTGTATAAAGTTGGACTGTTTCCTGAAGTAAAGCAACGTTTGGTTTACCAACTGTGTCCTCCATTAATCCTCCTGCAAACCGGTGTGCCACCGTTACAGGCACTGGCGTCACGATTCCTAAAGGGACCTTGCCTCAGGCACTCAAAACACCTACAACATCCAGGGCACCCCACACACCATCAGGCCTGGTCCCTATGTACAGAGTGTGCCCCAGAGGAACTAGTGTCTGCCTCTCCTTCACTGTCGCATGCCTGCCCAGGGTTCTCTTCAGAAAAGTGAGTAACCCTCGATTGCCCATAACCGTGACCTCACTCTCGCTATACCCTGCAGGTCTGGAGTGCTGCAAAAATTGGCGTCACGAACAGGATCCGATCATTCCTGCGCCATTGCGGATACAAAAACTGTGTGCCGTTATTTGCCTTAAAGTGACCAAGCCCTATTGTTTTATTAAAAATTGCTGGGCCAAAGAGAACTGTAATAATTTGCGGTGTGAAGATAATATTGTATGGACTGTTTGCCGTTTGTTTAAGCCACCGCTTGCTGTCAGTGAATAGACAGCGATTTTGCTCAAAGATGGCCGCTTAACCTGACTGGATTTAATTGCTGCGTCATCTTCATACTAAATTGGCGGTAAAAATTGGCGCCTTCGGCTAAAAAGTGCGGAAAGGCTATATGTCCGCGCCACCGTCCTGTCTGGAAATTTACATGTCTGCAGAAATGGACTCCGCCTCCCCCATACTGGAGTGCCTGGGGGGCGGCCTCCCAGTGCAATGGGAAGATCTGTCTGCAATTGTTGGCGCCACCCTGTCGCTCTCCGGAGAAGGATCGAGCATGTTGAAGAGTGAAGACTGCTCTGCTGGGATGTCCGCGCCTGATCTGTTAAAAATGAACTTTACTGGTGTAGAGCAAGAGGACGCTCCACCGGCCTACTCTACGGGACCGGAGAGACCCACCTGCCCGCCACCGAGGACGCAACCGGAGACCTATTATGGCTCCTGGAGAGACTTCTTCCAGCCCTCATTCAAGTGGTCAGCGTTAATGGCAGAGATACGGGAGGCCGCCATCAAAAAGACGACTAAGACCAAAAGCTACTATGAAGAACTGGCAAAGACCGTTCATGAGCGCCACACTGACACCCAACCCCGCCTGGAAAGGAGAATGGGGTTGGTTGTGGCATTTGACAAGGACCGAGGCTTCGGTTTCATAAAAGACTATACTACCGGCCGAGACTTGTATGTGAATCGGAGGTCCGTCAAGCGGAGCTACCTCCCAGAGCACATGCATAACCTCCACGAGGGAGAGGAAGTTGAGTTCACCCCTGCCTGAGGCCCCTACGCCACTGCCGTGTCCCGTCCCAGGAAGAAAATGGAGGACTGAGAAATCGATGACTATACTGGCTGCGAGCGCGAACCAGTGCGCTCTCCAGAATCGGCCCATCATGCCTTTCAAGAACGGGGCTCCTTTATTGGCCCGAACGTCTTTTGGCAACCTACAGTGGTAGAAGATGCGGAGAGATTCCATGCTGCCCTGGACAACATCCGAAAAGGAAAGAGAACGGACGCCTCACCTGAACCTGCAGCGGCTGCGGAAGCCACCTTGACGCTTGGTAGGTGGGCCCGACACGTATGTGCGCTAAGAGCTTCCATTACTCATTTATAGTCGGTATTGTACCACTTTTATCTAGAATGACCCCCATTTCTTAGCTCTATTGTTTGCATAAATAATGGTGTGCAGCCATTTTGTTTTTTGTTACTTTTATGTGCTGTCACTTTTATTATGCAACTTAAATTTAAAGGAAATGCGCCCAGGGATAGACTCTAATGCACATGAGCCTCTGAGATCTTGCTACTATTTTAAAGAAATGTGCCCAGAGATGGACTCCACCGTATGTGAGCCTCTGTGATCTGGTACCTCTGCTTCTGCTTTATATTTGGCTACACTTGTCACTTTAAACCTGGGTACGGACTCATTTATATGCTTTGAGCCTCCAAGAATTGTTATTTAATGTTTTACATTTTCTATGGACTACTACCGTTTTATTATGAACAATTTGCTTATTATGGACTAATCCTGGTATCCTTGATACGCTGCACCAGGTCAGCGCCCCTGTTCCCTTATGTTATCCTGAGAGAAGAGAACGACGCCCCTTTTCACCGAACTTGCTCCTTAGCCAGTGGAACTGCCTGATATACTGTATACATATGATGTATTTCGCAAATGTAGATGTATTTTCCTGCTTTGCATTATTTTTCTATTACAGGTGCAGTATCCAGCTGGGCAGGGCCCTTTCATGTTGCGCCGAGGACGGGCAACGTCGTAGCATGGGGGTATGTAGTGTCCCACTAGGTAGGAGTGGGCACTACACAAGGGTCAATTGGGTAACGTGTTACTTCTGCTCACAAAGGACAGTGATATTATATTTATTCATGCATTGTAATGTATTTTCTGAGTGTTTTTACATTGGTATGTTTCCCCTGTTAATGCTTAGCAGGCCTAGTTGGGTGTAATTAGACATCCCAGACACTAGAGGGAGATAGGGAGCCCCTAGTATAAATGTCCAGGCTTAGACAGGGAGAAGTTGGGTCATAGTCAGGAGTCTGTGGAGACAGAAGTGAGAAGGCACCAGACAGAGATATGCTGAGGGCCTCCTCCTGACATGCAGCTAGATAGTCCAGGCTTCTAGTTGCCACCAGGAGGCTAGAAGGAGTACAGCCTGCCTGGAGACCAGTAACCCAGCTAACACAGATAGAGTCACCCCAGTAGTAGGAACGGACCTCCTGGGAGAAACCTGCAGTCACCTTCCAACCCAGCAGAGAAGTAAGCTGAGAGGCCACCGTTACAGGCACTGGCGTCACGATCCTTAAAGGGACCTTACCTAAGGCACTCAAAACACCTACAACATCCAGGGCACCCCACATACCATCAGGCCTGGTCCCTACATCCAGAGTGTGCCCCAGAGAAACTAGTGTCTACCTCTCCTTCACTGTCGCATGCCTGCCCAGGGTTCTCCTCAGGAAAGTGAGTAACCCTCGATTGCCCATAACCGTGACCTCACTCTCGCTATACCCTGCAGGTCTGGCGTGCTGCAAATGTCATAACGAACAGTTCAGTCTCGGGGCTGGGATTACTCAGCTCCTTTAGCCAGGGTGTTGACAAATGGAACTCTATCGGACTTAATATCAGCTCTGGATTAGGAGCTAAGTCCATGGGTCGGACCGAATACCCATCTGGGATCACTATCCATATTGACCATAGAATCCCTGACCGTAACAACCTAACCACCAGACACGACTATATCTGCTGGGGGGGAGGGTGTGACATTCAGTACAGTGCAGTGCAGCTGTTGCTCAACTCCCGTAACTGGAACCCTAATGACGTTTGTGTCTATCTAACTGGGCCCTATTACTTCTTGTGTGGGCAGGCTGCTTACAGAGTCATTCCCACGAATGCTAGAAGGTCATGCTCCTTAGTCAGGTTAGTCCCCAGCCTCCTACATTACTGATGGCCACGAGGATCTGATGGTGCAGAGGAGGGTAAGTATGGGAAGAAAGACTAGGAGGGAGCTGTTCTCTGCAGGGGACCGTGCTTGGGCATGGTTTCCAGCATGGACCGAATGGGGTATATAACTAGAACTTATGAAGCGGCTGAACAAATTTTCTACCATACTGGATGAGATGTTCAACGAGACAGTCGAAGCCATGAGAGAAGTCTCCTCCGAACAGCGACAGTTAAAAACTGTTATCCTCCAGGAGAAGAGTGCTCTCGACTATCTTTTAGCTAAAAAGGGGGGTTTCTGTGAATTTATCGGGGAGGATTGCTGCACCTGGGTGGAAAATACTGGTGACAAGGTTCAGGCCCATCTAGATAGAGTTAAGGCGTTACAGGGGCAAGCAAGTGTGATTGCAGATGAAGGTTGGAACCCCTTTAAAGGTCTGGGGGGCTTCGGTGATATGTTGTTTTCTATAGGATCGTGGCTTAAGGAAATAGGAGTGTATGTCCTGTTACTGCTGTGCTTTCAATTTATTTTCTATGTGGCGGTGAGAATGACCTGCTGCTTGATGAATTGAGTCGCGAGGAGCCGTTCAGAGGACCACGTTGTGATCGCCCAGAGCAACCGGATTCTTACTCCAGGAGGACCGACCCATGAAAAACCACCGCAATTTAAGGAACCATCATGGAGAATCACCCTTCCTTTTGAAGGCATTTCTTTATTAGAGACACTTTAGAGACTTTTCACTGTCACCACCCTTGCCAGATGTCGCAGTCAAGCAACCGAAGAGGCCCAAGAATGCTAGGCCAGGTTCTTCTTGTTAGTTCATCTGTAGTGTAGCATGTTCCCCTTTACATGTTTATTCCCTTTAGAGGTCTGGTTTGAGTGATTATAATGTTAGGGAGCCGTTGAAATGACGACATATGGCGAAAAAAGGGGAGAACTGTTGTGGAAAAATTATTGTTCGCCGTATGGTCGCCATCTATCCTATGGAGATGCGAAGATTCGTTTGCGTTCGCATCGCGCAGAAACTTTCGCACAATGGTCTGGTCGTCCCGACTTGTAGCTGATTTGTGCCCGGCCTGGTATTACTACAGGATACTAGTGTCATGGCGCCGGCTGAGGCGGCAGGGATGGGGACCGTCGAACAAAGGTTTCTTCATCCGCGAGTATAAGCGCGGCAACGAAAAGGGCGCAAATAAGTGTGCGAACGCGCGGTCATGATTGTAAGACCGCCTTCCAGCCAATCACCTGTCTCCCCATTGGTCATGATTGTAAGACCGCCTTCCAGCCAATCACCTGTCTCCCCATTGGTCATGATTGTAAGACCGCCTTCCAGCCAATCACCTGTCTCCCCATTGGTCATGATTGTAAGACCGCCTTCCAGCCAATCACCTGTCTCCCCATTGGTCATGATTGTAAGACCGCCTTCCAGCCAATCACCTGTCTCCCCATTGGTCATGATTGTAAGACCGCCTTCCAGCCAATCACCTGTCTCCCCATTGGTCATGATTGTAAGACCGCCTTCCATCTTCTGGTATAAATAAACCTCGCCTAGCAGTTGGAGGCAGGCACAATATTGGATCCTACTTCAGAACATCTCTGTGACGTTATTTTGGAGGAATTGCGCACACATCGACGCACACTACACCAAGGGTTTCCCGATTGTACTTCTGGCGGTCGTTTTCGGTTGTGAGAACGAGACACACAGCGATTTCAGTAAGAAGAGAGAGGGAGGTCTGGCTGTGTTTGTGAACGATAGATGGTGTAACTCTGGACATCGAACTATCAAAGAGACGCTTTGCTGTGAAGACATTGAGCTGCTAGCTGATAGCATGAGACCTCACTATCTACAACGTGAGTTTACACAGGTTATTGTTTTAGCAGTCTACGTGCCCCCCTCTGCCAATGCTTCAGCTGCCTGTGACATTATTCACACTGTGACCATCAGACTCCAGACAAAACACCCCCAGGCTCTCTTTTTGATCTCTGGAGACTTTAATCACGTGTCCCTGTCTTCCACCCTTCCCACCTTCACCCAGTATGTTAACTGCCACACCAGAGACAATAGAACGCTGGACCTACTGTATGCTAATACTAAACAGGCCTACAGCTCCTCACCGCTCCCTCCCCTGGGGGCTCAGACCACAATCTGGTTTATCCTCAGCCTGGGTACAGACCCCTTGTATGCAGAGAACCAGCTGTGAGGCGCACAGTGAGAGGATGGTCTGAGGAGACTGAAGACGCTCTGAGGGACTGTTTCAGCTGCACTGTGTGGCATGAGCCTATGTGCTCCTCATGGGGAGGACATCGACAACATTACTGACTGCATCACAGACTACATCAACTTCTGTGTGGAGAACACCGTGCCAGTCATGAAGGTACAGTGTTTTTCTAATAATAAGCCTTGCATTAACCCAGAAATAAAGGGTCTCCTCAAGGAAAAGATAAGAGACTTTCAGTGTTGGCATAAGCCATATTCTATGGTGTGGTTTGTTGGGGGAGCAGCTTATCTGTGGCTGAGAGCAGGGGTGTAGCTAGAAATGACTGGGCCCCATAGCAAAAAAAATTATGGCCCCCCCCCTCCCGATTCTCCCACCCCCACATACCTCTCGGACCTCGCCGCGACATCCGCAGCTCCTCATGCATTTGCGACGGTTATGCGTAGGACTAAGCACAGACGGTTGGTCACTGGCAACGCATCTGTGCCAGTGTAGGAAATGTATGAATCTAAATGTCTGTGTATTAAAGAAGATTGGTAAATTGTACAGGGGTCTGTGACACAAGAAGGTGAAAGTGCATATCGTGGGGTGTGTATGTGTATTAGACAGAAGGTAGGGATATGTATCTTGTGTAGTTTGGGTATAAGGGAGAGTAAGGGGTATATACAGTATCTAGTGCTGATACACGTGTAGGTGAAGAGCGGCTCTGTATCAGTGCTAGATTTATACCCCTTACTCTCCCTAATACCCAAACTACACAAGATACATATCCCTACCTTCTGTCTAATACACATACACACCCCACGATATGCACTTTCACCTTCCTGTGTTACAGGCCCCTGTACAATGTAACAATCTTCTTTATTACACAGACATTTAGATTCATACATTTCCTACACTGGCACAAACGTACTAACCATCTGTTAGCTATCTTCAGAAATAAACGGCTCCGGTAAATAGGGTTACAAGCTGCTGGGGACTACACCTCGGTCAGGAGGAGCGAGCGAAGAGACGCCGCCGGCCGTGCTGAGGGGAAACAGGAGCAGCCAGTGACAGTGTCGAGATGTGGAACTGAGCGGAACGGCGACCACCGTGAAACAGCGGGAAGAACGGAAGGCGACTCCGAGCAAGGTGAAGATAGGTGGCTGTGTCTTCGCCATCAACCACACTAATAAATAATGCAGCTGCCAGCTGGTATCCTGGCTAAATACCGTACATGGGCTTCGGACACACCGCTACAGTCCCCACTCCCCAGCCAGAGTCAGCCAGAGCCAGCCCTCAGCTCAGCCACTTGAACCGTACGTCTGCGCGCCAGCCGCCCACACTCCAGCAGCGCGCAGCTTCGCTGTACTCTCCGAGTCAGCCTTCTCCACTTCCGGCCAGTAGGACTAGTCAGAACTGCCGCCCAGACTGCGGGACCACTCCAGGGGTCAAGTCCTGGGAAAAAGGTGTGGGAACTCACCCAAGATCCACTGCCACCCCAACCCCCCCCCCCCCCCCAAAAAAAAATATATTTTGCAGAAAATTCAGTGCAACATAAAACGGAAACAAAAACTGGAATTTGCGCTAAATGTCTGTTCAGACATAATTCGTCTCTTTCATATTATAAGCTCCCCTTATATATAATTTACTTACAGTTCTAAAGACTCAGGGGTGGCTTAGCCTCAGGGGTGCTGACAGGCTTAGCCTCAGGGGTGCTGACAGGCTTGGCCTCAGGGGTGCTGATAGGCTTGGCCTCAGGGGTGCTGGCAGGCTTGGCCTCAGGGGTGCTGGCAGGCTTGGCCTCAGGGGTGCTGGCATGCTTGGCCTCAGGGGTGCTGACAGGCTTGGCCTCAGGGGTGCTGGCTGGCTTGGCCTCAGGGGTGCTGACAGGCTTAGCCTTAGGGGTGCTGGCTGGCTTAGCCTCAGGGGTGCTGACAGGCTTGGCCTCAGGGGTGCTGATAGGCTTGGTCTCAGGGGTGCTGGCAGGCTTGGCCGGGCAGAAGGAGTGTGGGAGACTGTGAGGGCTTTTTTCTCCAAGCTGCTCCGGAAAAAAAAAATTAATTATACCTCAGGTCAGACCACCAATCAGACTCCCAATGTTAATCAGACCTCAGCTAACAGCTCCAATAAGATCCCCAATGTTAATAAGACCCCAATAAGACCTCAGCTCAAACCCCAATATGAATGACCCCCAATCAGACCTCAGATAAGAGCCCCATGCCTCATAGCAGCCCCCAGTAGCCTTTTAGCAGCCCCCAGTAGCCTTATAGCAGCCCCCAGTAGCCTCATAGCAGCCCCCAGTAGCCTTATAGCAGCCCCCAGTAGCCTCTCCATCAGCCCCCAGTGCCTCTCACCTGCCCCCAGTGCGCCCTCCCCGGTAATAAAATCATTGGTGGGCAGTGCGCCCTCTCCCCTCCCCGGTATTAAAATCATTGTTGGGCAGTGCACCCTCCCTCTTCCCCTCCCCGGTATTAAAATCATTGGTGGGCAGTGCGCCCCCCTCCCCGGTATTAAAATCATTGGTGGGCAGTGCGCTCCCCCTCCCCGGTATTAAAATCATTGGTGGGCAGTGAGCCCTCTCCTCCACCAGTATTAAAATCATTGGTGGTCAGTGCATCCTCTCCCCCCCTCCCTGGTATTAAAGTCATTGGTGGGTAGTGAGCCCTCTCCCCCAGTATTAAAATCATTGGTGGGCAGTGGTCCCCCTTCCCCCCATCATTGGTAGCAGCGGCAGTTCCGATCGGAGTCCCAGCAGTGTAATGCTGGGGCTCCAATCGGTTACCATGGCAGCCAGGAAGCTACTGAAGCCCTGTCTGCCATGGCCAGTTACTCTGCAGCAATATACTTACATGCGCTGTGGCCGCCAGACGCTCCTCCTTCTTGTAAGTCACAGGTCTGTGTGGCGCATTGCTTATGCTTATAGCAATGCGCCGCACAGACCTGTGACGAGTTACAAGATGGAGGAGCGTCGGGCGGCCACAGCGCATGTAAGTACAGTATACTGCTGCAGAGTAACTGGCCATGGCAGACAGGACTTCAGTAGCGTCCTGGCTGCCATGGTAACCAATCGGAGCTGCCACTAATGATGGGGGGGGGGGGTTTGGGGGAGAGGCCGCCCCCTATCGCACCGCCACATGAATTTTTGGGGAAAAAAATCCTCAGCCGGCGGCCCGGGCCCCCAGTGGCGTAGGGCACCATAGCCATTGTTATGACTGCTATGGCGATCCCTACACTACTGCCTGAGAGACAGAGATTAGATAAGCTCATTAAGAAGGCCAGCTCTGTCCTAGGTTGTCCCCTTGATACAGTGCAGGAGGTGGGTGACAGAAGACGTTATCGGAGGTCCTTCCTCCCAGCAGCGGTTAGGATTTATAACCACCACTGTTCCCAGAAACCCAGTAGTGAA
Source organism: Bufo gargarizans (assembly GCF_014858855.1). Classification (NCBI taxonomy): domain Eukaryota; kingdom Metazoa; phylum Chordata; class Amphibia; order Anura; family Bufonidae; genus Bufo; species Bufo gargarizans. Next base: position 6,881,958 of record NC_058084.1, read on the forward strand.
TTTTTTAAGTAAATTCTGTGTTATGTTTTTCTTGTATTTTTACTCTTTAATTTCTAATTACTGTTATTTTTGCTCCTGTTGTGAATGTGATTGCTGCTGTTATGCCAACATTTCCCCACTGAGGGACAATAAAGGTATTTTCTTCTTTTTCTTCTTAAATAGGCAACCGTGAACCGTCTCCTTACACGAGGACGATGTGATATTGACCCTATCTGATCCCGAATGCTCACTGGCCAGGGCACTGGACTGGATCCGACAATTCGGAAAAATATCTTTATACAAACTTAAAGGGGTTCTGCAGTTTGTTTAAACTGATGATCTATCCTCTGTATAGATCATCAGCATCTGATCGGCGGGGGTCCCGGGTGTCGGACCCCCGCCGATCAGATGCTGTTGATCTATCCAGAGGATAGATCATCAGTTTAAACAAACTGCAGAACCCCTTCCCATACAGGTCCCTGCCAGATTTTTCACAGATATCCAACACTGCATTTCACAATTTATCTGGGCAGGCCGTAAACCTAGAATAGCCTACTCACTACTTACTAAACATAAACTGTACGGGGGCATTGGAGCACCAAATGTTAAGGCATACTACATGGCGATACAAATAGAGATGATCTCTCGATGGAAAAGGGGGGATGTTACAAATTGGATTCATATAGAAAATAACCTAGTCTTTCCCACATCTCTTCAGGCTCTCACCTTCGAACACACAAAAAAGCCATCCTCGATAGGGAATGCTTCCCCACTGACGCAAACCACATTACTATGTTGGAGGGACTTTCATTTGAAAACCGCAGGGGAATCCCGGCTATCCTGGGAAACAGTACCCCTGCAATACCTGAGTATTCATATCCAGGATCTAGAAATGGGTGGAGAAAGGCATTACTGATGATTGCTACTTACCTTTGAACAACTGAAAGAAACATATTTTTTACCTAACGCAGATTTAAAAAAATATATTTGCGAAAAGGGCACTTTCTCAACAATAAATACCTGGGAATTAGTGCACCCACAAATATTGGGAGTCCTCCGAAACAGGACTAAGATCATGCGACATATAAATGGCTTAGGCTAGTTTCACACTAGCGGCAAGGAACTCCGGCAGGCTGTTCCGGCCGGGGAACAGCCTGTCAGATCCATCCTGCCACTAGTGCATGCGTGCCCCGGACTACCACTCCGGCCCCTTTGACTATAATGGGGGCGGGGCGGAGTTCCGGCGGCAGCACATGCTGAGAGGTGGCCGGACTAAAAGTACAACTATGACTAACTCCGCCCGGCCCCCATTATAGTCAATGGGAATGGAGTGGTAGTCCGGGGGCATGCATGCACTAGCGGCAGGATGGATCCGACAGGCTGTTCACCCGCCGGAACAGCCTGCCGGAGTTCCTTGCCGCTAGTGTAAAAGGGGCCTTAAAGGGGACCTGTCATGTGGATATTTGATTATAATCTAACTAATTATATACAATCATTAACTACTAAAAAGTGCCTTAGATGTATTCACTTACTGGTGTGACAGATGGTTACTTCATAATATACACACAAAGATGCCACATGCCGCATGCTAATGAGCTAATTTGAGTCCAGCGTGATGTCATTGAGTCCAGCGTATATATAATTCTGAGCTATAGCCACTCCCCTGCCCACCTGCTGCTGATTCATATGGAAAATAACTGCCAATCAGCAGCAGGTGGGCGGGGAGAGTCATGAGCTCATGAATATTCAGGACTCATCATTATCAGCTGGAGCTTTTCAATACAAGATGTTGGCAGATTGACTGGGTCAATTAAAGAAAGTGACCCGGCATTTTGCTAAGAGAATCAGTCACTTATTTATATTGCCCTTAGTTAGGACACCATAAAACTGGTGACAGGTTCCCTTTAATGGACTTCCACACTTCCTTTTGTAAATCTCGACCATACGAGCAGTGGGAAAGGGATCCGGGGTGTACTTTTGAAGCAGAGCAGTGGATGTCTGCTGTGCGAACAGTCAACTTGACCTGTAAATGTAGTTTGCATTATGAAGTGGCGACAGGGGCGTACATAGAAATCATTGGGCCCCATAGCAAGAATCTGAATTGGGCCCCCTAACTACCCACCCCTGGCCCATCCCACCAACTGCCCTGGCTCCTCCCCTGCCACCCCCCCCCCCCCCCCGTTGTATTCCTACTGACCCAGAGAATGGGTCAGTTTTGCCGCAAAAGGGATGCCATAGGAACAAAACCTGTAAAACGGTGGAGGAATTGCCTTTTTTTCCAATTCCACCCCATATTATGCCCCCCAAAATGCCCGGCACTGCATACAGGTAATACTTATGCCTGGGGGAAGGGGGTGCAGCCAATAGCAGGCTGTGAATGAGCCTTCCTGGCGTCACCTACGATGCTAGGGAGGCTCGTTCCCATCGTGGCCTGCTATTGACTGCCCCCCACATCGCTGGATGTTTTCATTCGCACAATGGGGGGATGCAGTGGCGGCCGTGCGGGCATCAGCGACGCAGGTGTCGGGGAGCGGGCTAAGTATTACCTGTATGAGGTGCCTGGGCATTTTGGGGAGCATTATAGTGGTTGTATAACCCCTTTAACTCCTTGCTGCCTATCCACCACTCAACCCTCCCCCCCAAACACAGCAAGGTGACTGAGTGGGTATGTGCTTATGGGCACACTGTCGTCTATTAAAGCACAGTTCATGAGGGAAAGCACACTGTCCTGAGTCCTCTGAGCCTACAACCCTGCAGGCAGGAACTCTGCTTGCTGCTGCCCTCATCCCCATCAAGAATCCCTTAATGAACTTTTTTTTACCTCAAGCCACTGGTACTGCTCGGGCGGCTCGGCTGTGGGCAGGTGTAGCTTACAACAGGGGCAGCCGGCAAGCAGTGTTCCTGGGCCGGCGGCGGTGATGCTGGGGGTGGCCTGGCTGACTGTGTTTAGTCAGTGACCGACCTGACCATTCTCCAACTTCTCCTGTCTGGTCCTGGTGGGTGGCTGAGATGAAGTAGACAGGCAGTGCGTGAGTGGAGCATGGTATACAACTGCCGCACCTTCAAAGACCGGGAAGGTCGGGACATCGGTGGCGTGTGCTGCCTATGTGCACACAATGGGGGGCGGCGGTTCGGAGGGGGGGAATGACTGAGCATAGGGGAAGCAAGATAAGGATAACTTTACAGCAGTTATGTATTATAAACGGAGCCTGCAGATGTAGTGGGCCCCCCTACCATGTGCTCTGGGCCTCCCCCCATGCCACGGGCCCCATAGTAGCTGCGTGGTCTGCGTATATTGGTGGTACGCCACTGAGCGGCGATAAAAAAGTTTCTCAGGTGGTATATGACCCCTGATAGACTTCACAGGATATATCCTACGACTTCTCCAATGTGCTGGAGACTTTGTGGCTACGTAGGAACACTGATGCATATCCTATGGTCCTGCCCCAAACTTGGGACATATTGGGTAGAAATTTTTCGTATTCTATCCTCTATCCTGAACTTGAACACCAATGAAAGTCAATGGGGGACGGATCCGTTTTCTATTGCGCCATATTGCGTCAGGGAAAATGGATCCGTCCCCATTGACTTACATTGTGTGTCAGGACGGATCCGTTTGCCTCCGCATAGTCAGGCGGACACCAAAACGCTGCAAGCGGCCTCCAGAGCGAAATGGAGACTGATCAGAGGCAAACTGAAGCATTCTGAACGTATCCTTTTCCATTCAGAATGCATTAGGGCAAAACTGATCCGCTTGTGAGAGCCCTGAACCGGATCTCACATACGGAAACCAAAACGTCAGTGTGAAAGTAGCCTGACTAGACACTGGAAAGAAAAAACAGCCCCATCAGTAGAAGAGGTGCTATCTACCATCACCACTACATGCCAATATGAGAGGGCACTAACTCCCTCCATACATGGCATCTGTGGTTGAAGAGTACCTACGGATCTATGGGCTAACCCACCTTCATACAATGGTCCTGGACTCGCTATCTCTATCACTTACCACTCAGGTTTGGCCCTTATATATAGATCTGGCTTGTTATACCTTGTTTCGTTGCTTTACGTTTGTTTTGTCTTCTGAAGGTCCAATCATATACACAGATGTACAGTACACACCACTGTGCAGGATACTTTGTTATGTTCATCCTTTGAGTATTTCAACGCAGATTTGGTTCCAGACGTGGCTGACTATGTTATGTGTCATTGAAAAAAACTAATAAAAACTATTGAAATGAAAATCTCATAACCTCCTTAGGGTCCATTCACACGTCAGTATTTTTACCTTTCCAGATAAACGTTCCTGTTTTTTGCGGATCCGAAAATCTGGATGACATGAGGATGCTTTTAGCATGTCTTCCAGATTTTCGACGGATCCATTGACTAGAATGGGATGACGGAACGCAAAATCGGACAAATAGTAGGACAGGGTATATTTTTTTTCCAGGATCCGAATAACGGAACCCACGGAATGGAACGGAATCACGGAATCGGAGAGCACCATGAGTGCTGTCCGATTATTTGCTGATTCCATTGAAAATGAATGGATCCGCATAACGTTCCGTTTTTAATCGGAACGGATGCGGAACACCAAAACGGACGTGTGAATGCACCCTTATTCTGAGGCTCAATACAAATACGGCGATACCAAACTTGCACAACCTTTTTCTTGATCTACTACTTTTTAAAAAATATATAAAAACCTTTCGGAAAAAAAAATCTAAATTTTCTTTCCATCACCATTTTCTGACAGCCATAACTTTGTTATATTTTGGTCTACAGAGCTGTATGAGGGTTTGTATTTTGTGGGGTCAAATTTCGATTTTATTGGTACTATTTTTGTGGTATGTATGAGTGATCACTGTTATTCAATTTTTGGGAGGGAAAAAGTGACAATAAAACAACGAATTGTGTTTAATTTTTTTTTTTTCCATTACAGCCATCAGTGCACATAAAGTGTGTATTAAAGGGAACCTGTCACCGGGATTTTGTGTATAGAGCTGAGGACATGGGCTGCTAGATGGCCGCTAGCACATCCGCAATACCCAGTCCCCATAGCTCTGTGTGCTTTTATTGTGTAAAAAAAAACGATTTGATACATATGCAAATTAACCTGAGGTGAGTCCTGTCCCTGACAGCTGATCGGCAGGGGTCCTGGGTGTCGGACCCCCGCCGATCAGATGCTGATGATCTATCTAGAGGATAGATCATCAGTTTAAACAAACTGCAGAAACTCTTTAAGCTTGAGAAAGACTCACAGAGTCGAAACGTTGCTGCTTGTCTGGTGAAAATTAATATGGAAATTATTTCTACTTGTTTGCTACTTTGGGGGTCCAACAGGCCGGGTCCCAACACTGCAGGCACCGCCACAGAATGGACATACTGAATTTTTTCAGTAAGTAGTGCTGTCTTACCTTCTTTTTTTTTTGTAGTCACTGTCTCTGCCACCGTCCCCACTCTGTCATGGGGCCACTACTTGAATCTTGGGGCACTAAACGGTTAAGTCCACGGTGATAAATTAGATCTGACGCTAACGTTGACCTGTAATACTAACGTACAGTAAATCTACAGCTATTTATACCCTAGTGAGAGGGTCAGCTATAGGGAGAGAGCCCATAGCTTACTACTAGGCCCCATCCCTGCTATACACTAACCCTATTATCAAGTACTAACCCAGCGCTATTGCTCCATTTTGTATGTTTGTTCATTATTTTGTTCTATGTTGGAGGGTCTTTTGTGTATATTTTCGATAAATATTAAAAGCTAAGTTGTAAGGGTGGTAGCTTGTTCAACAAAAGGGGAATCTTGGGGCACTGCACAGTTAATTCCATGGCTATAAATTACACCTGACGCTTTTACTGACCTGTAATACTGACGCACAGTAATCCCACAGCTAACAGAAGGGATTAGCTATGAATTTTGGTGCCCTGCACAGTGATGTAGATGGCGATAAGCTACAACTCCCTGTAATACTGATGGCAGAGTACCTACCGAATGGATTAACTATGAATGTGGGTGCCCCAGAACATAATGTACACAGCGATGCCCTCTCCCTGCAGCCAAGCCTTCACAGTGGGATAAATATGATTATGCAGATTGGCCTGGGTATACCTGATTTATCGCGATTCGTGACAAATGAATTCGGAATGAATCGAATTTCTTGATGAAGAACGAAAAACTGGTGTAAAATGTTCGTAGATGACCGTCCTGTATGCATATAAAACTGCGCCGCAATGCAAACGTGCCCTTAAGGTGCATACACGGGTCTACCTTGTATGGCGCCTTTATATCTCCTTAAAGGGCTTATCCTCGGCGGGGGTCTGACTCCCAGTACCCCCAATATTCAGCTGTTTGAAGAGGCCGCGCCACTCACCAGAGCTCCCATGAGCGCTGAGGCCTACTCACAGGTTACCGAGCTCAGCGCCGCACAGTGTATAGCGACCGTGCTTGGTATCGCAGCTCAACTCCATTCACTTGAACGGGGCTGAGCCGCGCCTAGGCCATGTGACCGATGAACGTGACGTCAATGGCCTAGGAAGATACCGAAGCACCCACGGAACGTGGGGTAGGGACGCTGGGACTCTGACCCCCAATGATTTAATATTGATGACTTGTTCTGGGGATAGACTAGAAATATCAAAATCCTGGATAACCCTTTTATTTGGGCTGCTGTTTGAGGGCCACAGGGAGGTATGGCAGTTACCATAATGGCTGGGACCGGTTTTTCCCTATGGACAAGAATAAAGCTGCGCATAAGTCACGTGATGCATCGCTGTATTTATTATAATGATTTGACGCTCTTTTATCAGCTGTTACATTTAGATACATTGTAATGTAAGCAGACCATTCTCACTGTTCTATTAGCCCCGCCCACTCAACCCCTCAGATCACATGACCACGCTGCCGACCTGAACGCAAAATAGTTCAGCCACGCCGGAAGTCACGTGTGTCTCACCTTGGAGACGGCGGAGTACGCTTTTCCCTCTGATGCGCTGACCCGGATGTTGTACGTCCGACCTCTGACGTGGCATAGCCTGATTGGTTGGCGGCCGCTCAGTGGGCTCTCTGGGAGCTGCGGGTGGGAGTCCGCCGGAGAAGCTGCTAATGGAAGGATGAGGCTCCCCGGAGATTGAGACACCCCGAAATCCGAGAGGAGACGCCGTGTCCTTCACGGGCTGAGCGGTGTGCACCGTGACTTACGGAAGAGAGAAGCCGGGGTGAGAGAATGGTGACATCAAGGGGGTGATGACTGGTACGGGGGGAGAGACGGCCGATAAGATGGAGAAAAGTGTATGACAGAGAGGAAGAGACCGGGTATGGAGGAGACAGAGACAGCCCGTGACAGAGAGGGAGAGAGACAGCCCGTGACAGAGAGGGAGAGAGACAGCCCGTGACAGAGAGGGAGAGAGACAGCCCGTGACGGGGAGAGAGAGAGAGCCCGTGACGGGGAGAGAAAGAGAGCCCGTGACGGGGAGAGAGAGCGAGCCCGTGACGGGGAGAGAGAGAGAGCGAGCCCGTGACGGGGAGAGAGAGAGAGCGAGCCCGTGACGGGGAGAGAGAGAGAGAGCCCGTGACGGGGAGAGAGAGAGAGCCCGTGACGGGGAGAGAGAGAGAGCCCGTGACGGGGAGAGAGAGAGAGCCCGTGACGGGGAGAGAGAGAGAGCCCGTGACGGGGAGAGAGAGAGAGCCCGTGACGGGGAGAGAGAGAGAGCCCGTGACGGGGAGAGAGAGAGAGCCCGTGACGGGGAGAGAGAGAGAGCCCGTGACGGGGAGAGAGAGAGAGCCCGTGACGGGGAGAGAGAGAGAGCCCGTGACGGGGAGAGAGAGAGAGCCCGTGACGGGGAGAGAGAGAGAGCCCGTGACGGGGAGAGAGAGAGAGCCCGTGACGGGGAGAGAGAGAGAGCCCGTGACGGGGAGAGAGAGAGAGCCCGTGACGGGGAGAGAGAGAGAGAGCCCGTGACGGGGAGAGAGAGAGAGAGCCCGTGACGGGGAGAGAGAGAGAGAGAGAGCCCGTGACGGGGAGAGAGAGAGAGAGAGAGCCCGTGACGGGGAGAGAGAGAGAGAGAGAGCCGTGACGGGGAGAGAGAGAGAGAGAGAGAGCCCGTGACGGGGAGAGAGAGAGAGAGAGCCCGTGACGGGGAGAGAGAGAGAGAGAGCCCGTGACGGGGAGAGAGAGAGAGAGAGAGCCCGTGACGGGGAGAGAGAGAGAGCCCGTGACGGGGAGAGAGAGAGAGCCCGTCCGTGACGGGGAGGAGAGAGAGAGCCCGTGACGGGGAGAGAGAGAGAGCCCGTGACGGAGAGAGAGAGAGAGCCCGGGGGGGGGGGGGGGGGGGGGGGAGAGAGAGAACCCGGGGGGGGGGGAGGAGAGAACCCGGGGGGGGGGGAGAGAGAGAGCTACAGTGTGTGATGGGGAGACAGAGAAATACAGACTGTGAAGAGACACAACCCAACTGGTAACACCTACTTGTCAATTTGACAGTGTGTGAGAGACGGTGAGCATGTGACAGGTGGAAAGAGCGACAGCTTGGGGGGAGGGGGAGAGAGCGACAGCTTGGGGGGAGAGAGCGACAGCTTGGGAAGAGGGGGGGGGAAGAGAGGAGGGGGGAGAGGGACAGCTTGGGAGAGAGGGACAGCTTGGGAGAGAGGGACAGCTTGGGAGAGAGGGACAGCTTGGGAGAGAGGGACAGCTTGGGAGAGAGGGACAGCTTGGGAGAGAGGGACAGCTTGGGAGAGAGGGGACAGCTTGGGAGAGAGGGACAGCTTGGGAGAGAGGGACAGACAGAGGGGGGGAGAGGGACAGCTTGGGAGAGGGGGAGAGAGGGACAGCTTGGGAGAGAGAGAGAGACAGAGGGGGGGAGAGGGACAGCTTGGGAGAGGGACAGCTTGGGAGAGGGAGAGACAGAGGGGGGGAGAGGGACAGCTTGGGAGGGGGAGAGAGAGGGGATAGAGGGACAGCTTGGGAGAGGGACAGCTTGGGAGAGGGACAGCTTGGGAGAGGGACAGCTTGGGAGAGGGACAGCTTGGGAGAGGGACAGCTTGGGAGAGGGACAGCTTGGGAGAGGGACAGCTTGGGAGAGGGACAGCTTGGGAGAGGGACAGCTTGGGAGAGGGACAGCTTGGGAGAGGGACAGCTTGGGAGAGGGACAGCTTGGGAGAGGGACAGCTTGGGAGAGGGACAGCTTGGGAGAGGGACAGCTTGGGAGAGGGACAGCTTGGGAGAGAGAGAGCGTGTGACAGGTGGGGAGAGAGAGGGGGAGAGAGTGACAGCATGTAGATAGAGTGAGGGGGAGAGCATGTATAATGAAGGAAGAGAGTACGGTGGAGAGAGTGTCTGAGGGAGAGTCACATTGTATAACAGAAGGAGAGAGAGCGACAGCGAGTCCTTCAGACTCTCAGGATCCCCGTCTGCTTTGGGGCTGAGTTCACACACAGCAGATTTCATTCAGTTTTTGTGCAGTTGATCAGTGCGGGGAGCGTTGTGTGTGCTGTTAGTGTCCGTCCAGTGCTGATGTATCTACAGGTACTAGTCATGGTACCAGCAGCGTCTCTATACTGTACAGGTAGCACTGGTCCTACATACTGTACATACCGCAATATGGCTGCAGCGCCCAGGACATGTCATTGCTGTAGACTACATGACACAAGAGATTAGATGTATAAAAAGCTCGGGGGTAGATAGTGACATATACAGGCGGGTGTAAGAGCAGGAACAGCACCCGTTACAGAGCGGGTGAGGGGTCTCTGACAAAATACCGTAATGTAGGAAATCCACATTATCAGAGTATGCGGACTTAGCAGTAATACCCCCTATAGCGCCCCCCTCATGACCAGGCCAGGGTACAGTATGATGTGAGGGAAGGATTGGTTCTGCATTGCTTATGCAATGCCCCCATAATCTTAAAGGGAACATGTCACTAATTTTGGGGCCCTGTATCCCCCTGCGTGAATGGATCAGCGATCGAGCATGTACTGCACTGCACACAGCTATCTCCTCCAGTCCCATAGAATTTAAGTGGACGTGTAGTGCGCATGCTTGACCGCTGCTCCATGGAAAAGGGGGATGGGTGCAGTGCTCCAGACAACAAAAAAAAAAAACCTAGTAGCCATTGGCTTCTGAACTGAAAAATTTAGGAGCCAAATTTAATTTTTTGTCGCCAAGTCGAAACCGAATCAAAATTTTGGTATCGTGACAGCGCTGCGCCGATCAGATCGGCGTAAGGTTGTTTCGATACCAAAATTTTTATTCGCTTTCGTCACCATAAAAAAGTATGACGATACTCAATACCATGCAAAAAATTAAAAAAACACAAAAAAAAGCCACGTGCATTTCGCATTTTATGAAACGTTCGGCCCATAATAGAACAGTCCTATCCTATTTTTTGGGGTGACCTTTGATGACAAGGTGACAAAAAAAATGGCGAATCACATAGTTTTTATTTATTTATTTCTGTTACGGCATTCACCGCATAGGAGATATTTTTTTTATAATTTAAAGGGGTTCGTCGGGGTTCAGAGCTGAACCCGGACATACCCTTATTTTCACCCCGGCAGCCCTCCTGAGCCTAGCATCGGAGCATCTCATGCTCCGATGCGCTCCCTTGCCCTGTGCTAGATCGCGCAGGGCACGGGCTCTTGTGTTTTCAATAACACACTGCCGGGCGGTAACTTCCGCCCAGCAGTGTGTTCGGTGACGTCACCGGCTCTGAGGGGCCGGCTTTAGCTCTGCCCTAGCCGTTTTACTGGCTAGGGCAGAGCCAAATCCCGCCCATCAGTGCCGGTGACGTCACCGGGGTTCCTGTCAGCCCCATAGAGAGCCCGGTACGTCACCGGAACTCAGAAAAATGCCTTTGCCCTGCGCGATTTAGCGCAGGGCAAAGGAGAGCATCGGAGCATGAACTGCTCCGATGCTCATGTCAGGGGGGCTGCCGGGGTGAAAATGGAGGGATGTCCAGGTCCAGCTCTGAACCTGAACAACCCCTTTAATAGTTTGGATTTTTGGGACGCAGCGCTATGTAATATGTTTATTTATTTATTGTTTATATATTTTATATGTAAAATTGTGAAAGGGGGGATTTAAACGTAATTATTATTTATTTTTTTTACTTACTATTAGGCCCCTTTCACACGGGTGTTGCGGATTGGGGCCGGATGCGTTCAGGGAAAATGGTGCAATTTTGACACTAAAATAAGTCAGTTTTCACTGCGATTGCGTTCCATGTTTGCATTTTTTTTTTCACGCGGGTGCAAAACATTTTGCACGCGCGTGAGAAAAATCGGCATGTTTGGTACCCAGACCCGAACCCGGACTTCTTCACAGAAGGTGTTGTGTAGATTTTATTATTTTCCCTTATAACATGGTTATAAAGGGAAAATAATAGCATTCTTAATACAGAATGCATAGTACAATAGGACTGGAAGGGTTAAAAAAATTTTTTTTTACTCCCCTTGATCGCGCAGCCCGGCTTCTCTTCTGTCTTCTTCTTTGAGGAATAGGACCTTTGATGACGTCACTGCGCTCATCACACGGTCCATCACATGATCTTTTTTTTACCATGGTGATGGATCATGTGATGACGGATCAAAGGTCCTTTTCTTGTGCACAGCAAAGAAGAAGACAGAAGAGAAGCCGGGTTGCGCAATCAAGTGGATTAAGGTGAGTTACATTTTTTATTTTGTTATCCCCTCCAGCGCTGTTTTACTATGCATTCTGTATTCAGAATGCTATTATTTTCCCTTTATAACCATGTTATAAGGGAAAATAATAATGATCGGGTCTCCATCCCGATCGTCTCCTAGTAACCGTGCGTGAAAATCGCACCGCATCCTCACTTGCTTGCTAATGCTTGTGATTTTCACGCAGCCCCATTCACTTCTATGGGGCCTGCGTTGCGTGAAAAACGCAGAATATAGAACATGCTGCGATTTTTTTTTTTTTTTTTTTTTTTTTTTATTTTTTTTTTTTTTTTTTTTTTTTTTTTTTTTTTTTCACGCAACGCACAAGTGAATGGGTCAGGATTCAGTGCTTGTGTGAAAGGGGCCTTAGCCCCTTTAGGGGCTGGAACCTGTGTCCTACTCACTCTTAGGCCCCTTTCACATGGGCGAGATTTCTGCGCGGGTGCAATGCGTGAGGTGACCGCATTGCATCTGCACTGAATCCGGACCCATTCACTTCTATGGGGCTGTGCACATGAGCGGTGACTTTCACGCATCAGTTGTGCGTTGCGTGAAAACTGCAGCATGCTCTATGTTGTGCGTTTTTCACGCAACGCAGGCCCCATAGAAGTTAATGGGGCCGCGTGAAAATCGCAAGCAAGTGCGGATGCGGTGCGGTTTTCACGCATGGTTGCTAGGATCAAAGTCTATTCACTGTGTTATTTTCCCTTATAACATGGTTATAAGGGAAAATAATAGCACTCTTTAATACAGAATGCTTAGTAGAAGGTCAATTGAGGGTTAAAAAAATAAAAATAAATGGACTCTTCTCCTCCAATTGATCGCGTAGCAGCCGGTCTCCTGTTCTTTCTTCAGGACCTGTCAAAGGACCTGTGGTGACATCACTGTGCTCATCACATGATTCATCACCATGGTAATGGACCATGTGATGAGCTCAGTGACGTCACCACAGGTCCTGAAGAAAGAACAGGAGACCGGCTGCTACGCGATCAATTGGAGGAGGTGAGGTCATTAATTTATTTATTGGCACTGCGCCACTAATGTTTATTATACTGGGGTGTTGGGGGGGGGGGGGGGCGGGGGCACTGCACCACCAATGAAGATAACTGAACTGTTAATACAAATACAGGAGGCGGGTGCCAGAATCAAATAGCCGGCACCCGACCTCTCTATGACAGGGAGCTGCGATCCGCTGCAGTTAACCCCTCAGGTACACCGCACCTGAAGGGTTAACTGCTGCTGATTGCAGCTCCCTGTCATAGAGAGGTCGGATTCCGGCACCCGCCTCCTGTATTTGTATTAACAGGTCAGTTATCTTCATTGGTGGCGCAGTGGCCACAGCCCCTCCCTCCTCCTCCCGTCTCTCCCTATTAGCGGCGGCAGCAGCACAGACGGGAGGGAGAGACTCCTTCTCCACTCCGTTGCTGAGAAGAACATCGGCGGCGGGGCAGAGAACTATCATCTTCTGTACTCTGCCGCTGTATATAGCTGCAGAACTGCGGCGGAGGGTCTAGTCGCAAATGGCGACAAGACTAAAAAGTCTTGTCGCCATTTGTAAATTCCAAGTCGCATTGGCGACCATTTTGGTCACCATCTGGAGCCCTGTGGGTGGGCACAGGACCTCCATTTTTGCCATGGGTGGGGGTCCCACTCATCTAACAATTTTCCCTATCCAGTGGATAGGGGATAACTTTTTGTAGCTGGAATTTAATATTTTTTTTATGAAATCGTGGAGTGCACTGGAAACATTCAGTCTGGCCACTGCCACCACTAGGGGGAGCTTCAGAGATTATTGCATACCTGATCATTTAGCTTAATCTGTAAACAGTACGCAGGGAGCTCCCTCTAGTGGGGGTGACAGGCAGACAGAATTGTAGTATTGTCCTGTGTCTATGCAAGGGATTTGGAGCCGTTTCTGTTTTTTGAGTTCCCAGTGTTCAGCCCAACGAAGGGGCCGATTGGGTTGTCCAAAAAAGTTAGCTTGTCACCTGTCCATGGGATAATTGATGGGACTGATGACGAGTAGCGGGACGGTCAGGCACGCGCTCTGCTGTTGCAGGCAAACTCTTGGAGATATCGGAGCTCAGTAATCGGCTGTCAGCGGCAGTCCCATAGACTTTGAATGAAGCTGTATTGCACATGCTCGACCACCACTCTATTCAGACAATGGACATGGCTGCTTTTCGGCTCTGCTGTGTTATGGCACTGGTATAGTCAGGGCTGCAGCTCAGCGACATTGTCCTTTGGAGTCTGAAATCCGCCTCCGCTTAGAATCAGGCCGTTTTATAGAGGCGCCATCAGCCTTTAGATTTAGGGAACAGAAGTGGCTTTACCTTACAGGCAGTAGAGGAAGTTGTGCAAATGAAAAGATGTGCAGATTTCCTGATGCCGGTGGAGTCACGTGGCGCTCAGCAGACGGGCACCTCGCAGCACATCGCCCATGTCCCTGATATGCAAGGATATTACAGCTGGAGCTCCCTTGTAAGGGACGCTAAATGATGGGAGGGATGTTATCAATTGATCAGGAGAAACGGGGTCCCGTCTCCTCCATTTAGAGCGGCTCAGAGGTTGACCATGGGAAGGACAGGTACATTGCAGGATAGTCTTCCACAGTCCCAGGCTCTGAATAGAACTGCAGTGTGCATGCTTGTCCCCTAGGCCATTTAGATGGTGGAGATAGCACTCCTGAACATTGGGGGTCTGGATCAGACTGCGGATAAGTGCTGAGCGTCAGTCTTGATACAAGCCCTCCACTGCTTAAAAGGGTTGTTTGAGGGTCAAGAAATTAAAGTTCTGAAAGAAGCGCCTAGTGCTGACCTGGGAAATCTCCCGCTGCAGTGCTGCTCCAGTGGTCCCCGTCAGGCTTTGGTTATTTTCCCAAGGTTATTATTGGCCACACAAGCAGAGGTGACCTCTGCAGCCAGTCACTGTACGGCATGTGGCTGCTGAGGTCCGAGATTAAAGGGGGTGTTAATGTTGATGACCTTTCCTCAGGGTAGGTCATCAGTATCTGCTCAGTCAGGGTCCAGCACTCACACCGTGTCCTAGGTTAGAGACATCAGGTTCATCGGTCACACGGCCTAGTAGGCACAACTCGCTCCTATCCAAGTGAATGGTTCTGGGTTGCAATACCGAACACGGCCTCTATACAACGGGCGGCGCTGTGCTTATGCTGCTAAGAGGCTGCAGCGCTCAGGTGAACCCCACGGCCTCTTCAATCAGCTCCCCGGGTGTCGGACCCCCACCGATCAGGTATCGATGACCTACCCTGAGGATAGCCATCTTGCGGATGTACAGCTAATGTAAAATAAACATACCCCAGTGGGAACCACCAGAGCACGGGCAGTGGGGGATAGAAGAGAAAAGTAATGGTGGTCTTCTATTATTTTATGAAATTCCCTTCAGTAAAGTCTGCACAGATCAGCAGTACGAGTGAAGACCATAGTACAGTCATGTAATATACCGCCATATCCTCTTTCTCCACTTATGACTGCCTCTTTTGCCTTCACCCCTTTTTTACCTTTATATTTTTACCTTTATATTGTTTTACATTGTTCTAACATTGCCATTTTCAATGAAGTGATGGTTGTATATGTTGCTATATATATATACAAATCATTGACATTCGTAGATTTGTGGCACAAGTACGCATGTGCTGATCATTGTTTTCTATCTTACCCTAATTAGGAGTGAGTATACAATTACGATCATCAGTTTGTTATAAATACCTACCTTTCCCTTTTATTTGCGATTTATTTTATTTTTAAATATTTGATATTCCAAAAATAAAGGCTTTTATATAAAATTTTCCCTGTGACATCCAGATATTTTGAGTGCCCTCCAATCATTTTCCTTTCTATTGAACCAGTTCATTAGGGCAAAGGGTGTTGCCCCGGGAGAAAGCACAATTTCTCTGATAAGTGCCTGTTGGTGAGCTACTGGAATTATATTATTATAATTTTTTTTTTATTGCATTTTACTCATTAGGGGCTATACATAATTTTTTCAGTTTGTCTTTTATTAAAAATATTGAGCCGTTCTGTCACAAAGGGATAACTGTTTTTCTAGCTGTGTACATCCTACTTTCACTTTGTGCCGGTCATCTAAATAACCCTGGTCTCTAAATTACTAAGAGGTCATAAACACTTATTTAATTCGCATCCTTATCAGTAAGATAAGGATTGGGCTTTGAGTGTTTATAATGTCAGAGAGCAGAGATAAGGAGCCTGTTGGCTCCCTGTCTGACGGAGCAGATAGAAAATTCAGATCCTGCTAATAGAGCATCTCAGGCCTGTACAGAGAAAAGGGCTCCATATTTTTAGTCAGGACCAATTGAAAAAAAAAAAAATGAGTACAATGTACTAATAAAAAAAATTGCCCCCAAGGGTGTCCATAGCCTTTAAGTGCACCGAGGGCAACCCCCAGCCACTCTGTCTACCCTTTCTCCATCTGTTTCCTCTGACAGCCCTTTCCTTTTACTGCGAAGGTGACAGGGCCAGGTGAGATGGGGTTGGCAGACGGAGCAAGGGTGCACAGAGTAGCTTGGGCCCGCCCTCGCTGCACTTATCAGCTCATTTGCATATGGATTAAAAGTATTTTTTCTCCAGAATGAAGCTAAGTGATAGTTATCATTACCCTCAAGTGACAAGAGATTTGCTAATGTGAACGCACCTAGACCTTCCCATAAATTGTCAATTTTTTACACAATTTGGTATCTAGTTTTCAGAAAATCCTTGGCACCTATCTCGACAGGGGTGTGTGGCTTTGTGGGAAGGGGCATGACCTATCACATTTTTGCCAAAATTGCTCCCCAGTTATAATGAATCCAATCCCTTTAAAGGGGTTTACCCCATTACATATCGTTAGGCTGCTGGGCTCCACTGGAAGCGCAGGGATCAGATGAAGAGTTTGGAGACCTCGAGTAGTCCCCATAGACCCACCAGCAGATTGCGGTAGAATTGACAGCATTGCTAATTATGTGGCTGACCAGGAATTGGGGAGGGGGGGGTTTATCATCACCTCGTGCATTAGCGTTGGCAGACTGTGCCGTATCCAAGTGTTTTCTGATTACTGACTGCTTTTGTTACTCCGCAGGTTGGGGGGAGAGGAGAAGACTCTAAGATGAGTAAGAAGCCTCCGGTTCGCCCTGGAATCACATTTGAGGTTGGCGCTCGTTTGGAGGCGCAGGACTACCTGCAGAAATGGTACCGGCAGCTTTATTATTCACACTTGTTATTTCTTGCTGTTTTCACTCTTGTTTTTGTAGTGTGTACTCTAGTGTAGACCTGGTTGTATGGGGCCGGGTGGGGGGGGGGGGGGAAAGGACACGCCACTGCTGGGACCTCCCGAGTCCACCACTAATGACCACACTGTGACTGCCACTCTATAAACACTCCTCCACACTGCAGTGATGTGGTATAGAGGATTTAGGACCTCTGTCCTGGAAATCTGGGTCTCCTCCAGTGGTCAGACTTTTGGTTCTTATCCTTTTCCTTTTGTTTCACTTTTTTTTTTTTTTTTTTTTACTATATGGAACCATATATTTTTTTAATATGTTTTTATTTTCCGCTTGTAGGATTTTCAAATTCTATTTTCTGTTCATGATTAGGGGGGCGTCCATCTTGCCTGAGCTGTTGCTCTGCTCCATTAACGGTATTCAGAGATATTCTGTACAGTAGGCACCGGACCATAGGAACCTGTGGAGATGGCTTATTAGCTTCTATGTGAGAGTGTTGTGGGCATGCTCTGTGAGTTGGGCGGAGGTCATTGTGCAGGCTGTGGACCATCAGCTTCTGTGAATGCTGAATATTGTGTACACGATATAGGTGATACTTGGCACTGTAATCCTACCTGTGATGATAACGAGAGGACTGCTGGGAAGTGATCCCTACAGAACAGGAAGTGCCAACCTCTTGTGGGGGGCACAGTGGAAAGGGGAAAAATTCAGATTGTGTTGTTTTTGTTAAGAATAGATAGTGACTTTGAAAATGAGAAACATAATCATCAAACATTCTTAAAATAATATGTTTACCATTAAAAATGGGATTTAAACCATGTTCCCTTTAGTAAACCTGGCCCATCCTCAGGAGGGAGTCCGACTCCCAGCACCCCTGCCGATCAGCTGTTGGAAGAGGCCGCAGTGTCCCGTGAGTGCTTGGGCCTCTTCCTAGGCCAGCGACCTCTCCATACATCGGCCACAAGGCCTCTGCTCATCCCAATTCAAGTCAATCGGACTGAGCTCCAATACCAAGCACAGCGGCCATACGAGCAATGTGATTGGTAAGCTGTGAAGAGACCGGAGCTCCGGTGAGCGCTGCTATGTCTTCAGGCGGAGATGCCGGGTGTCGGACCCCCGCCAATCTGATATCAGTGACCTATCCTGAGGATACGTCATCAGTATTAAATTCCCAGAGAACCCCTTTTAATAAAAAGTGATTAAAGAGTTCAGGGCTGAAACAATTACTCGATTGAATTGAGTAATTCGACACCCAAAAAAACTTTGATGCAAATTTTTTGCACCGAACATTCATTTGTGTCACGTGATCACAGAGTGGGAGTGAAGCGCTTGCTATTACTCCCGCTCGGTGGTCTCCCGCTGGCCTGCAATACTCACCTTTCCAGCAGGGCCTCCAGACACTACTCCACAGCACATCCATGGTCTCGCGCTGTACTGACCTCCTGATGTACGCACGCTGTGACCGGATGGGCTGCTGGCTCTGGGGTGGGGGAGGGCTGCTGGCTCTGGGGTGGGGGAGGGCTGCTGGCTCTGGGGTGGGGGAGAGCTGATGGCACTGGTGGACAGTGGAGCTGATGGCACTGGTGGATAGTGGAGCTGATGGCACTGGGGTGAACTGAAGCACTTGGCTCATCACTCAGGGGGGAATGAAGGGTGTTGGGGACTTTTTTTTGCGGATCCGCAATTTATGGACCGCGAAACACATACAGTCATGTGCATGTAGCTTTAATGTGATACTTGGAACTGTAATCCTACCTGTGATGATAATGAGAGGACTACTGGGAAGTGATCCATACAGAACAGGAAGTGCCAGCCTCTTCTGGGGTGCACAGTGGAAATGGCATAGATTCCGATTTAAAAAAAATAAAAAAATTTAAGAATAGATAGTGACATTGAAAATTAGAAACATTAATAATCAAACATTCTTAAAATAATATGTTTACCATTAAAAATGGGATTTAAACCATGTTCCCTTTAGTAAACTTGGCCCATCCTCAGGAGGGGGTCCGACTCCCAGTGGGGGAGAGCTGCTGGCACTGGGGTGGGGGAGAGCTGAAGGCACTGGGGGGTAGTGGATCTGCTGGCTCTGGGGGGAACTGAAGCACTTGGCTGATCACTCAGGGGGGAACGAAGGGTGTTGGGGTCTGATGAGTTTTTATAAAGGAAAACAGTCTACTAATTAATGTTTTCTTATTAGAATACTCGATTAATCGAGGGAATACTCAATTTCTAAAATAATTGTTTACTTCAGCTCTAAAAGAGTTGTATATATCCCAACTTGGTACCAATAAAAACTACAGTGCTACTTGCCCGGCCTCAATGTCAGCCCTCACTCGGTGTAAGAATCTGGCATTGCAAGGCTAATTTTTTAAAAGGTTTTTCAGCTTTTATAGCATTTTTGTAATTGTAAGAATCTGTAGTGAACAGTGTAAAAAAGGCAGACGTTTTTTCTTTCTTCTGCATTTGTCCTCAAGTTAAAAAAAATAACTTAAATTAGTAAATCCATAAACTTTCTGCATAAAACCAGACATAATGCATCTACCTTCACCTAAAAAAAGCCATATAACGGCATGCTGTGATGTAGGGCAGCAAGAAACAAACATTTCTTCTTGTCCAAAAGGTGGAAAATGACGTGGTCCTATGTCGCTGAGGTTTGGGTACTATAATATGCGGTTCTCTGGTTGGCAAAGCGATTTCTTAATGCCAATGGATGTTGTAAAGGATATACCGTATTTTTCGCTTTATAAGACGCACCCCCCCCCCTCAAAAGTGGGGGAAATGGCAGTGCGTCTTATAAAGCGAATGCTGTCATTTTTACTTATCTGACACTGATACTTTGCCGGCCGCTATGCTGCACAAGCGCGGCCTGCGATGTATTAGAGGAGACGGAGGAGGGGCTGGTGACCGGCAACTCGCAGCGGGGCCCGGTGCAGTCACGGGCTCCGCAAAGCAATCTTCATATGTAAAGTATAGTCATGTAATCCTAATTAAAGTAGCGCAATCCTCTGCAGTAGTGCTTACTATCAAACTACTGTAGCAGGCAGGCCAGCCGCGTAACGTCACTCACTCCGTCACGTGCCTGCTCCTCCCACTTTATTAATGAAGCAGGCATGTGACAGAGCGAGTGACGTTGCGCTGCCGGCTGGCCTGCCTGCTACAGTAGTTTGATAGTAAGTACTACTGTAGAGGATTGCGCTACTTTAATTAGGATTACATGACTATACTTTACATATGTAGATTGCCGGTGTATTGGGGTCACTATTTACACAGGGACACTTATGGGGGGGGGGGGGGTGTCTCTGGATGACACATACATATATAGCATAAGATACTATATACAGTGGGGGAAATAATTATTTGACCCCTCACTGATTTTGTAAGTTTGTCCAATGACAAAGAAATGAAAAGTCTCAGAACAGTATCATTTCAATGGTAGGTTTATTGTAACAGTGGCAGATAGCACATCAAAAGGAAAATCGAAAAAATAACTTTAAATAAAAGATAGCAACTGATTTGCATTTCATTGAGTGAAATAAGTATTTGAACCCCTACCAACCATTAAGAGTTCTGGCTCCCACAGAGTGGTTAGACACTTCTACTCAATTAGTCACCCTCATTAAGGACACCTGTCTTAACTAGTCACCTGTATAAAAGACACCTGTCCACAGAATCAATCAATCAAGCAGACTCCAAACTCTCCAACATGGGAAAGACCAAAGAGCTGTCCAAGGATGTCAGAGACAAAATTGTAGACCTGCACAAGGCTGGAATGGGCTACAAAACCATTAGCAAGAAGCTGGGAGAGAAGGTGACAACTGTTGGTGCGATTGTTCGAAAATGGAAGGAGCACAAAATGACCATCAATCGACCTCGCTCTGGGGCTCCACGCAAGATCTCACCTCGTGGGGTGTCAATGGTTCTGAGAAAGGTGAAAAAGCATCCTAGAACTACACGGGAGGAGTTAGTTAATGACCTCAAATTAGCAGGGACCACAGTCACCAAGAAAACCATTGGAAACACATTACACCGCAATGGATTAAAATCCTGCAGGGCTCGCAAGGTCCCCCTGCTCAGGAAGGCACATGTGCAGGCCCGTCTGAAGTTTGCCAATGAACACCTGAATGATTCAGAGAGTGACTGGGAGAAGGTGCTGTGGTCTGATGAGACCAAAATAGAGCTCTTTGGCATTAACTCAACTCGCTGTGTTTGGAGGAAGAAAAATGCTGCCTATGACCCCCAAAACACCGTCCCCACCGTCAAGCATGGGGGTGGAAACATTTTGCTTTGGGGGTGTTTTTCTGCTAAGGGCACAGGACAACTTATTCGCATAAACGGGAAAATGGACGGAGCCATGTATCGTGAAATCCTGAGCGACAACCTCCTTCCCTCTGCCAGGAAACTGAAAATGGGTCGTGGATGGGTGTTCCAGCACGACAATGACCCAAAACATACAGCAAAGGCAACAAAGGAGTGGCTCAAGAAGAAGCACATTAAGGTCATGGAGTGGCCTAGTCAGTCTCCGGACCTTAATCCAATCGAAAACCTATGGAGGGAGCTCAAGCTCAGAGTTGCACAGAGACAGCCTCGAAACCTTAGGGATTTAGAGATGATCTGCAAAGAGGAGTGGACCAACATTCCTCCTAAAATGTGCGCAAACTTGGTCATCAATTACAAGAAACGTTTGACCTCTGTGCTTGCAAACAAGGGTTTTTCCACCAAGTATTAAGTCTTTTTTTGTTAGAGGGTTCAAATACTTATTTCACTCAATGAAATGCAAATCAGTTGCTATCTTTTATTTAAAGTTATTTTTTCGATTTTCCTTTTGATGTGCTATCTGCCACTGTTACAATAAACCTACCATTGAAATGATACTGTTCTGAGACTTTTCATTTCTTTGTCATTGGACAAACTTACAAAATCAGTGAGGGGTCAAATAATTATTTCCCCCACTGTATGTGTCATCCACAGATCCCCCCCCCCCCCACATAACAGTGTTAACCACAGACCCCCCCCCATAAGTGTGTCATCCCCCCCCCCCCCATGAGTGTGTCATCCCCAGATCTCCCCCCCCCCCATGAGTGTGTCATCCCCAGATCTCCCCCTTCATGAGTGTGTCATCCCCAGATCTCCCCCTTCATGAGTGTGTCATCCCCAGATCTCCCCCTTCATGAGTGTGTCATCCACAGATCTCCCCCTTCATGAGTGTGTCATCCACAGATCTCCCCCTTCATGAGTGTGTCATCCACAGATCTCCCCCTTCATGAGTGTGTCATCCACAGATCTCCCCCTTCATGAGTGTCTCATCCACAGATCTCCCCTTCATGAGTGTCTCATCCACAGACCTCCCCCTTCATGAGTGTGTCATCCACAGATCCTCCCCCTTCATGAGTGTGTCATCCACAGACCTCCCCCTTCATGAGTGTGTCATCCACAGACCTCCCCCTTCATGAGTGTGTCATCCACAGACCTCCCCCTTCATGAGTGTGTCATCCACAGACCTCCCCCTTCATGAGTGTGTCATCCACAGACCTCCCCCTTCATGAGTGTGTCATCCACAGACCTCCCCCTTCATGAGTGTGTCATCCACAGACCTCCCCCTTCATGAGTGTGTCATCCACAGACCTCCCCCTTCATGAGTGTGTCATCCACAGGACCTCCCCCTTCATGAGTGTGTCATCCACAGACCTCCCCCTTCATGAGTGTGTCATCCACAGACCTCCCCCTTCATGAGTGTGTCATCCACAGACCTCCCCCTTCATGAGTGTGTCATCCACAGACCTCCCCCTTCATGAGTGTGTCATCCACAGACCTCCCCCTTCATGAGTGTGTCATCCACAGACCTCCCCCTTCATGAGTGTGTCATCCACAGACCTCCCCCTTCATGAGTGTGTCATCCACAGACCTCCCCCTTCATGAGTGTGTCATCCACAGACCTCCCCCTTCATGAGTGTGTCATCCACAGACCTCCCCCTTCATGAGTGTGTCATCCACAGACCTCCCCCTTCATGAGTGTGTCATCCACAGACCTCCCCCTTCATGAGTGTGTCATCCACAGACCTCCCCCTTCATGAGTGTGTCATCCACAGACCTCCCCCTTCATGAGTGTGTCATCCACAGACCTCCCCCTTCATGAGTGTGTCATCCACAGACCTCCCCCTTCATGAGTGTGTCATCCACAGACCTCCCCCTTCATGAGTGTGTCATCCACAGACCTCCCCCTTCATGAGTGTGTCATCCACAGACCTCCCCCTTCATGAGTGTGTCATCCACAGACCTCCCCCTTCATGAGTGTGTCATCCACAGACCTCCCCCTTCATGAGTGTGTCATCCACAGACCTCCCCCTTCATGAGTGTGTCATCCACAGACCTCCCCCTTCATGAGTGTGTCATCCACAGACCTCCCCCTTCATGAGTGTGTCATCCACAGACCTCCCCCTTCATGAGTGTGTCATCCACAGACCTCCCCCTTCATGAGTGTGTCATCCACAGACCTCCCCCTTCATGAGTGTGTCATCCACAGACCTCCCCCTTCATGAGTGTGTCATCCACAGACCTCCCCCTTCATGAGTGTGTCATCCACAGACCTCCCCCTTCATGAGTGTGTCATCCACAGACCTCCCCCTTCATGAGTGTGTCATCCACAGACCTCCCCCTTCATGAGTGTGTCATCCACAGACCTCCCCCTTCATGAGTGTGTCATCCACAGACCTCCCCCTTCATGAGTGTGTCATCCACAGACCTCCCCCTTCATGAGTGTGTCATCCACAGACCTCCCCCTTCATGAGTGTGTCATCCACAGACCTCCCCCTTCATGAGTGTGTCATCCACAGATCCGCCCCCGTAAGGGTGCGTCATCCCCAGATCCGCCCCCGTAAGGGTGCGTCATCCCCAGATCCGCCCCCGTAAGGGTGCGTCATCCCCAGATGCCCCATACCACAGACCACCATTAGTTCAAAACTAATTTCCTCCTCAAAAACCTGCGTCTTATAAAGCGAAAAATATGGTAATATATACTTTATATGATGTAACTGGACCATATGACCTCCTGGCCGCTGATCCTTCAGTTACTCTAAATTGAAGACAAAACAGAAGACCCTTTTGGAGCTCGATCCAGTTGGTCAGATGTGTAGACAAGAGGGAAGAATCGCAGTGGTGGTCGCCGCCAGGACTCGCTCATCTTCTCTCTTTAGGGTCTTTTAGGTTTGTGTGTGGGGAGGCTCCTGCTACAGCCAGTTGCCTTACAGCCAGACACAGGACAGTAAGGAGGAGGAGGGTAGTCATGGCTGACCTACCGAGACCCAGAGAGAAGATTTTCTTTTATATATCTCTGGGTTTTAATTATAATATGAGGCGTAGTAGGACCAAGCAAAAAGGAAGCGAGAAAGGACTGATTTTCTTTTTTTCTTTTTTATTATCTTTTTGTGCATTTTCTGTGTTTAATGTTGCTTTAGCGCTAACCACACTTCAAGAGTTGACACTTGAGCTCAACCAACAGGACTTCCGTATATAGGGGGACTATCTACCCTTCGTATGGATTGGGTTTTACCCTCTCCTTGATTCTATTGTTTTCCTTGTAGTCAGCAGTACAAAAGGTAGCAAAATATCCTTTTTTCACAAGGATCTAAAGACCACGCCAACCCGCCAGTGGTACTGCATGTCAGAAGAGGAGTTTGGCGGGGAACAGACAAAAGTTTTTTTTTTTAAAGGGTTATTCCTATCTCATTGATCCTATTTTAATTTGTTATAGAAGTGCCTGTGAGCATTTTTGTAATTATGTTCCTTTAGCAAATCCCTACCTATCTTGGAAAAAATCTTTCAATCCTACCCCACTGTTGTCTTCTGGTATCCACTAGATACGGCCACCGCTTGTGTGCTGCATCAGTGGGCCGCGCCTGCGTAGAACACGTTTTCTTGCCATGCATGCGCCATGGTGACCTCTTCCTGGCCAGTATAGTACAGAGCCGTGAACGCGCATGCGCAATGGTGACTTGTTCCTGGCCAGTATAGTACAGACGCGCATGCGCAATGGTGACTTCTTCCTGGTCGAGTATAGTACAGAGACACGCATGCGCAATGGTGACTTCTTCCTGGTCGAGTATAGTACAGAGACACGCATGCTCTGTATGCAGCGCAGCTCTGTACTATACTCTGCCAGGAAGAACTCACCATTGCGCATGCGTGGCTCTGTACTATACTGGCCAGGAAGAAGTCACCCTGGCGCATGCGCGATGGCGTGCATGTTGTTCTCATTTAGGCAGTACTATGCTATTAAAAAAAATTGCATACAAAGAATTGTCCTTTTTGTAGCGGTCAGTACAAATGATAAGACCTCCTTTACAGATAAGGTAATCCATGGCCAGTTTACAGCTGCTGTGAGGGGAAGAAGGCATCTCCTATTATAATAGTAGGCGTAGAATTAGGATAACCACCTGACAGGTCTATTGTTCTTCTGATCGGTCTAGATAAAGATACCCACAGGAGCATTGCACTGATTAGTGTGGTGTCTGATGCTCTAAAGCAGTCACTGCCGGGGGGGGGGCCCGCATTGATGGTCTGCCCGAGAGAGTTAAGGGAGACTGTCTGCTGTGCTAAAAGTCCAAACAAAGAGGGAGGTAAGAGCTGGGACAGGAAGTAGAATCCAAGGAGAGACTTCCTAAAATGATATCCAGGAAACCATCCACGCATTTTTTATAAAAAATAAAATAAAAAAAGACATAGAATATTCATATATCGGCTGTCAATATGCGATACAATTTATTTTTTTATTGACGCGTCCCTTTCAGCTCCCTCCACTTTCTTAAACCTCAGAATGGAATAGTAATAAAAATGTATTGTTTTTTTTGCAGCTTTCGGCCCAATTTGGAAATTTTTACAAAAACCTCCGCCGTATCACTGAGATTAGGAAAATTGCGGCAGAAGCCATAGCAAGATAAGAGTTGTGTGAACACACCCTAATGTGATGACCCCCACCTCCTCTGTTACTGCGTAATGTGGCCAGTTTATTATTATATTGAGAGGATGACTGAAAAATGTCTATTTACAGACAATTTTGGGTTGCCAAGTCTGCATAGCCGCTGTAGACCCTAAACAGTACGACATTTTTAATGGCAACCATTTGCATTTTTGCAAGGATGTTCAGATGCATCGAGCAATAGCAAAATTATTTGCAAAAACGTACGTAGCCTTTAAAGGGGCCGTCTGAGATTTCTTAACCCCCCCACGAACAGATCATTGTTGTCCATGGCCTTTGTGTGGGATTTAAAGAGCATACATCAGCATGGTCGACCCTATTAAGCCGGACACAGTATCTAATAATCATGCTGATGAAAACGAAGCCTCATTAATATCTGTATGAAGCATGGTTCCAGACAAAACTGTCCTTTTATTAATAAGCTAGTTAAAGCACCAAGGGGATGGCCAGAGCCTATTGAGCACCTGTTTGTGAACACTCCAGCAGCCTTAGCCACTCCCTCTCCCCTGGAACCCATAGTATGTCTAGCCCTGTCAATCCAGGGGAGGGGGAGTGGCTAAGGCTGCAGTAGTGCTCCAAGGACTCTGGCCAGCCCCTGAAGTCTTTCACTGTTTTACAGTCTATTGGTCTTATGGCCCCACTGTACAACTTTGGGGGCCCCTATATATGTATTCAAATACACCTTTGCCCTCTGTGGAGCTAAACCTCAGCAGGTACCCATATTTTGTTCCTCCCCTGATATTTTGCTACAATGTATTGGTGCAGGGTAAATGTAGCAAAGTGGAGTCCAGACTGTAAAGCTCACAGAGGATTGTTCAAACTGGATGCAATGGTAACAAACCCTCAGCTAGAGAATGACTGACTAGATCTGTTAACGTTTTCATTCACTGACTTCAAGCAGAGGTTTTAAAGATGGCGAGAAATCAATACAATTATTATATTAGAAAGATGAAATTTTTCATTAATAAAGCGTTACTTTTATCAAACTGAAACCCCTCCTTTTGAAAGGATTGTCCAGCATAGATATACACTACTAAAGTTAGGGATATTTGGCTTTCGGGTGAAACTTATGAAAAGCATAAAAAGTTCCCGCTCCAGTGATTATTATATCATGAAAGTCGTACATTAAGTAGAAGCAATACAATGGTGACTTCATCGTCTCAAACTATTTATTTAAAATAAAAGCTGACACCAGTGCTGGGTATACGGCCACAAAAATGTCAGTGTCTCAATAACTTGTCCTGTGGCCTTGAGCATCAATCACAGCTTGAGGACGACGTCTCCTGCTGTTCACAAGTCGATGTATTGTCCGCTGAGGTATGGCATCCCACTCTTCTTGAAGGGCGGCCATTGAGGTTCTGGGGTACAGAGTTACGAGCCTCTACACGGCGACTCAGCAGATCTCATAGGTTTTCAATGGTACTCTGGTCTGGAGAAAGTGGAGGCTGCTCCATTTGAGGTCCCCCAGTCTCCAGCAGCCATTCCCTAATGATGTGATCTCGATGAGCTGGAGAATTGTCCTCCATGAAGATGAAATTAGGCCTGTGTTGTTCATGCAGAGGCACAATGACTGGATTAACGATGTTCTTCACGTGGTATGGGCTTGTCACTGGACCATTCACAAAGTGTAGGGCAGTTCTGTACTGACTAGACACACCTGCCCACCCTGTAACACCACCACCACCACCACCACCTCGCCTGGTGACAACAGTGGCTGATGCATAGCACTCTCCTGGACGTCTCCAACATCGTTGGCGCCCATCATTTCTGCTGAGCCTTGAATTGACTTTCATCAGAGAACAGCACTGAGGCCCACTGGTCCCTCTTCCAGCGTTGATGCTCCCTGGTCCGTAGAAGACGATGACGCCTGTGCCTGGTGGTCTGGTCAGGTACCCTTGCAGGTTGTCTATCACGCAGACCACCCTGATGTAAATAGTTTAGAATGGTCTGACATGATACCTGGGTGCCTCTCACCTCCCATAAATGTACCTGGAGTTGTGTGCCATTCATCATCCGGTTCTGCGGGGCTTGGTATACACTGAAGCGGGGGCGGTGGCCGAAGGAGGTCCACTTCTCTGCCTTTCTGTGACTCTTCCGGGGTCTTTGTATCTCAGATACAACCTGCTGATGACAGTGACTCTCTAAGCTCAGTGGCCACTTCTGTCTGAGAACATCCTGCTTGAAACCTCAATGGCGAGATACTGTTCATCAATTGTTAGGTGTCGTCTTGGTCTCATGATGTCAAAATGTGAGCAATGTCAAGCCCCCCAGCCCAGTGAGACCTGTGAAGGGTTTTATGACTCCCTCAGTCCCCGCATGTACACTTACTGCACAGTCGCCTGCGCTCCTGCAACCAGTGACTGACCTCAGCGGTGACTCTGACCGTCACGCGGCCCAGCAATAATCCCACTTGGGGCATATGACCACTGAGGCCAGTCATTGGCTGCATCTGTGTACGTGACCCTGTGTATATGTGTGCGGACTGAAAATCTGGAGAAGCCACAGAACAACAGTGAGAGCAGCTTCCACTGGAGGGATGACACGTGGAACAAAAAAAAATCCCTGGACTGCCCATTTTAACCTGATTGTAATTTACCAAGATCTTTGCTTGTTGTCAGTGAACTGATACATTCTTGCTTACACCTGCAGCCTAAAAAAAAAGCATTCTGTCTTCACACAGCTGATGGCTTGTTACAAAATACCAGTCCCCAATGAGCTGCACAGCAACAGAAATCTCTCTTCTGTCCGGACAGCTTCTGCAGTGTCAGTTTAGGTATAATATACTAATTCATCGTATGTGAATGTGCTTTTAAGGGGGAGACTAAAAAATGTCCCCCATATGCCCGGGGCCCCTCACTACTGATTTTACTTACCTGGCTCCCCGCACCGCTCCTGGTCCCCGCACCGCCGCTGCTGCTTCTCCCCGTGCACGTATGAAAACATCCGGTGTCTGGGAGGAGTAGCCAATGGCTGGCAGGGACGGGACGAGCCCCCCTACAGTCACCCGCAATGCTAGGGAGGCTCGTCCTCGTCACCGCCTGACACCCCCCAACCCCTTCCCCCGACACCGGATGATTTCACCCGCACACGGGGAGAAGCAGCAGCGGACGGTGCGGGGACCAGGAGAGGTGCGGGGACGAGGTAAGTAGAATCAGTGTGAGGGGCCCGGGCATATGGGGGACATTTTTTTGTCTCAGATAACCCCTTTAATAGTCTGAGAAGTATAGTTAAAGGAACAGTAAACCAGAGACGATCGTCCCCCACTCTTCGTCAGGCCGCCGGATTTTCTGCATGTTTCTGACATCCCGCTGACAACACGGGGAATTTATTAGGACTGCCGTTTCACATACCAGTCTAACAATCAGTGCGGGCTTCTGAATACATTTTCTGCATCATCTGGCAGTCTGCGTGCCAGAAAGGCAACTATGTGCCAGCTGATAACTGGCTTAGGTTTGTGCCGTGGCATAAATCTGAAAATCTTTCAAGCCCTTCCTGTAAACGTGGCACAAATTTTGTCCGAAAACTGGCACAAAGGCCATAATAAATGAATCTCCTGCCCATCTGGGTGCGGTGGAGCTTAATCTTTTCGTCCTACTGCAGATGAAGCGGAGGGAGGAGGCTCCTGCTGCAGCCAGCTGTCTCATCACCAGACGCAGGACAGTGAGGAGGAGCAGTGGAGACATGACTGAGAACCCTGGGACATGCCTAGAAGATCTCTCTATGCATTTCTCCATTTTAATTCTAATAGGATAGAAGATTAACCCTTTAGCAATTGCTTAATGTCTTTTGACAGCGTCCCAGCTGGTCCAATAAACAACCGAGCAGTCAAGGAAGTGCTGTCGTCTAGAGGAGACGTTCCTGTGTGCGGGAGATCATTATTCTGCCATGAGAGGAACACGTGTCCTCAGGACGTCCTGCACATACCGCTGAGCTGTTAGTGTCCCTCATCACCACTAGCGGTGACCGACTGTCTTATGCGATGGCCTCGCAGATCATCCCACCAGCAGTTGGGGCAGTATGTTGTGTCGTTCCACAGCAAAGGCAGGACAGGAGCGCTCACCACGAGGCCTCCATACTGGAACCCGACCATCGTAGGATCCCAAACAGAACCTGGATTCATCACTAAAGATGATTCGGTTTCAGTCGGCAGCGCATACGAAGGCGACAGTGGCTAGCTGTCAGTCCACATAATAGGCGCTGTGACACCATGTTTCCTTCTGCTGGGCACCTGGAAATAGTCCGGCAGAAAGACGTTTTAGAAGGCAGATGGGGGGAATCTTTTATGCCCTCCTGTGGCATGAGCCAGTGTCTAACCAGATCACGCCTGTAATCATTTTTTCATGTCTGACTGAGAGATACAGACATGTTGAGTTTTGCAGCAATCTGTGGTTTTTCTATCTGGATGCACTAATTTTATGTTTTTTTTTGTCAATTAGTCAGTTTTTTTTTCAGCAAAAAAAACCCCTCTTCTAATCCCTTAAGCCAGTGTTTCCCAACCAGAGTGCCTCCAGCTGTTGCAAAACTACAACTCCCAGCATGCCTGGACAGCATTTGGCTGTGCGGGCATGCTGGGAGGTGTAGTTTTGCAACAGCTGAAGGCACGCTGGTTGGGAAACACTGCCTTAAGCCACAACATTGTACTATTGTGTTGCTGCAAGTAGGTAGTTTGTGCTCATTGATGTGATGACGGGGGTCCTGGAGTATAACTATCGGGTGCCAACTAAGTTTAACCCCTAAGATACTGCGGCATGTAATTGGTTAGATAGGTGGGTTCCCTCTCTCACTGTATTGGACCCCATAGAGGGTACCGAGGGTCTGCTATGGCACCTTGAGGCCTGACAATGGGCCGCATACAGATGCCTATAATAGACTGCAATACAGAATTATTGCAGTGTATTATATGAGCGAGCAGAAGATACCATGGTCAGCTTACGTAGTGGAACTAAAAAAATATCCAATAGTAGAATTGTAAACGCGTTTATTTACATTAAAAAAACGAACAAAAAAGATACATAATTGATATCCCTAGTGACCCAAACAATAAAATGATCATTTTTTTTTCTCATGTAGTTAAGGGGCATCTGTCAGCAGTTTTGTCCCTATGACACTGGCTGACCTGTTCCATGTGCGCTTGGCAGCTGAAGACATCTGTGTTGGTCCCATGTTCATATGTCTCCGCACTGCTGAGAAATATGATGTTTTAATATATGCAAATGAGCCTCTAGGAGTAACAGGGGCGTTACCATTACACTTAGAGCCTTTGCTCTCTCTGCACTTTGACAGGACCAGGCAGTGTAAACGTCATCACACCTGGTCCTGTCAAAGTGCTGAGGGTGCAGTGAGAGATGAGCCTCTTGGTGTAACGACAACGCCCCTGTTGCTCCTACAACAGGGATGAGCAACCTCCGGCACTCCAGATGTTCTGAAACTCCCAGAATGCTCCATTTACTTCTATGGGGGTTGTGAGAAGAGCCGAGCATGTTTGCATGCTGGGAGTTGTAGTTTCACAGCAGCTGGAGTGCCGAAGGTTGCTGATCGCTGTCCTAGCGGCTCATTTACATATATAATAAAACATAATTTTCCATAGCATCATCACGATGGCATACAAGGAGATTGACCCCTGACCTCTGTAGGGGCAGGAACAGAGAAAGGTTAAATACCCTCCTCCCACCACCAACACCAGTGTTTCCTGTCCCTACAGAGGACAGGGCAGAGAAAGGTCTCCCTGTATGCAGGGAGATGAAGCTAAGGACATAGAATCCCCCGTGGATACCTTAGGAAATCGCCTGGCATCCTGCATGGCGTCCCCCTGCCCTCCCGCGGTCCAGTACTAACGCTGGGCAGGGGTGTAGGGCTCTACCTCGTCCCGGTTTCGGGGCCTGTTCCCTGGCGCAGTCTCCCTCCGGGCATATTATCGCGGCAGCTGGGTGTGCGCCGGCGCATTGGGCGCATGATTATGACGTCACGGCCGGCGACCCGGAAGTGACGTTAGCGGCGGCAGCGTGGAGCTTGGTTTAAAACCGAGGCCTGAAATTGGACAAACGCTCCTAGGATCGGTCCCCCACTGGTGCGGAACCCTTACCTACGGAAGAGGCGACCATGTCGGTACCGGAGCGGTCCCCCAGAGCTGAGCCGCCGCCAGCGCTTCTAACTGTGAGTCCCCTTCGGGGGTATTAATGAATGGGTCAGGGAGTCTGTTGATCCCCCTCTCCCACGATGATATAGTGAAGGGGGGAGAGGAGGAGCGGGCACTTGTCTCCATGTTCAGTGCAGCTACGGCAAGGCACAGGCTCCTGCATCCGCCCCCGCAACCCCCCCCCCCCCCATCCTCCTCTTTGGGGGCCATACCCCTTATACTTTGCCGTTTTCTCTCTTTTAGGCTAAAGAAACCCCCGAAAAAGATGGGGAAGTCACTCAAATGTGTCTCCTGCTCTAGTAGACTCCCTGACGGCTACCCAAAAAAGCTGTGCAAATCTTGTATTTCAAATATCGTACGGGATGAGGCACCCTCCCTAAAAGAGGAATTAAAAACTATGATTCAGGAGGAGATCCGTTCATCCCTGGCCCACCTGTCCACTAATCCCCCCGATTTGCCGCAACCAAAGAGGAAGCGGGCTAGATCTCCATCCCCCTCTGATATAGAAGTCGTTGCGGAGGAAAGTGCTCACTCTGTCAAGTCTTGGGAGGAGGGGGAGAGAGTCTCTGACTCAGACGACGATGGACGTAGATACTATTTTTCTACGGAAGGAATGTCCGACCTTTTGAAGGCAGTAAGGTCGACCATGGGTGTGGAGGAGGTGCAACGTACCCATTCGGTACAAGAAGAAATGTTTGGGGGCCTGAGAGTTAAGAAGACCCGTGTGTTTCCCATCAATGAAAGCATTAGGGATATGATCCTTGATGAGTGGACAGACCCAGAAAAACGACTGGGAGTCCCGGCAACGTTCAAAAATAGGTTGCTATTTGATCCAGAGGAATCTAAAATTTTCAATGAAATTCCCAAGATTGATGTACAAGTGGCCAAAGTGAACAAAAAAATGTCCCTTCCATTTGAGGATGCCTCCCAACTCAAACATTCGATGGATCGTAAGGCTGACAGTCTTCTCAGGAAATCCTGGGAGGCGTCCATGTTTAACGTTAAAACCAATATTGCGGCTACTTCAGTCGCCCGGTCCATGCATCTTTGGTTGGGAGAATTAGAAACTCATATTAAAGACAGAGCGTCTAGGGAGCAGATTCTGGATTCTCTCCCTCTTTTAAAGTCTGCCACGGCTTTCCTGGCGGATGCCTCTGCCGAATCAGTCCGATTCTCTGCCAGAGATGCGGCGCTCTCCAATGCAGCCAGGAGAGCCCTCTGGATGAAGTGCTGGTCGGGGGATAAGACATCTAAGTTAAAGCTTTGTTCCATCCCCTTTTCCGGAGAATACGTGTTTGGCCCGGTGCTAGATAAAATTCTAGAGAAGGCCGCGGATAAGAAGGGGTTTCCGGAAGATCGCCCTTCCAAACGCCGGTATCCTTTTCGCCCCTCCTCGGGGATAGAGTGGTCTTCAAGACCCCCAAACAAATTTTCACTGACACGGTTCCAAACGAACGTTTGGCAAGGAGTCCAGAAACTTCATCAAATGAATGTAATCTCTCCGGTCCCACCTCTAGAAAGAGGCAAGGGTTTCTATTCAACTCTATTTTTAATCAGGAAAAAAGAAGGTACCTTTCGGACGATCATAAACCTGAAACCTCTGAACAAATTCATTCGTTATCAGAAATTCAGGATGGAGACCCTAACATCCACAATCCCTCTGCTAAGCAAAGACGTCTTCATGTGCACAGTAGACCTGCGAGACGCTTATTACCATATTCCCATTCACGCCAGCTCACAGTGTTTTCTCCGGTTTGCAATCCAGGATATATCAGGGAACGTCCATCACTACCAGTTCAGAGCCCTTCCCTTCGGGATTTCGTCTGCCCCGAGAATATTTACCAAAGTGGTGGTAGAGATGGTTGCCTTCGCCCGAAGAAAGGGACTCATGATAATCCCCTATTTGGACGATTTCCTTCTGGTCAGCGAAAGTCGCAGCCAAATCAATTCGAATCTGAGGTTCTTTCTCTCCATCCTAGACGACCTGGGGTGGATCGTAAACGAGGAAAAGTCCGTCCTCACCCCCTCAAGGGAAGTTCGATTCTTAGGTATGATCCTGGACTCCCGAAAGCAAGCGGTGTTCCTACCTCGAGACAAGATATCAGTTCTCCAACAAAAGATCAGGTCCTTTCAAAAAAGAAGATCTTGCTCTATCAGAGAGGCGATGAGTATGCTGGGCCTGCTAACATCTTGTATTCCGGCAGTCCCCTGGTGTCAAATACACTTCAGACCCCTTCAGTCCTGGATACTGAGTGTCTGGAACAGGTGCCAATACTCTCTAGATCGTCATGTAAGTCCTCCATCTCGGATTCTGCAGTCCCTAAATTGGTGGAAAAACCACGAGAAGACTCCCCAGATGCAGGTAATAACAGACGCAAGTCTGTCCGGCTGGGGCGCAAAGGTCGGGGACTATATATTTCAGGGCACTTGGCCAGATTCGATCAGATCCCAGTCATCAAATTTCAGGGAACTGAGAGCAGTCTGGGAAGCATTGAAGGCGGCAGAGGAAATGTTGTGTCATCATCACATAAAGGTGCTATCGGACAACACTACAGCCATTGCCTACCTCTCCCATCAGGGGGGAACCCGGTCCGTAACTCTACAGGCGCTGACAACAAAGATCTTTGCTTGGGCAGAACAGAAGGTGGCCTCTGTATCGGCAGTTCACCTGAAGGGGATACTAAATCAAGAGGCAGATTTTCTCAGCCGCCACAGGATCGATCATACAGAGTGGTCTCTAAGTCCAGAAGTCTTCAGGTTAGTAGTAAGGAAATGGGGGTTGCCCGACGTAGATCTGTTTGCCACCAGGGCCAACTCAAAAGTGGAAACATTCTGTTCCCTAAACCCCAGGGACAGGCCTCATGCCTTAGACGCCTTCGCCATCCGTTGGCATTGGAATCTATGCTATGCCTTCCCTCCACTTCCTCTAATTCCGAAGGTGGTGCAGAAAATTCTCCAGGACAAGGCCACAGTGATTGTGATCGCTCCCCTGTGGCCAAAGAGAAGTTGGTTCTCATCTCTCCAGAGACTTTCTCTACAGGATCCATGGCCCCTTCCGGTGCGGGGGGATCTACTCCAGCAGGGTCCAGTTCTACACCCAAACCCGCAGTTTCTGAAATTAGCAGCTTGGATCCTGAGTTCCAAACCCTGAAACTTCAGGGACTATCAAACGAAGTTATTGCTACTCTGAAAGCCTCCAGAAAGAAGGTAACGTCAGCAATCTACCTTAAGATCTGGAAACGTTTTTGTTCTTGGAGTGGGGATGAATCGCCACATTTACATAAACCTAACATCCAAAGAATACTGGACTTCCTACAGCGAGGTCTAGATCTGGGACTTAGGCCCTCTACCTTGAAGGTCCAGATCTCAGCCCTGGGTTGTTTTTTTGACCAGGATATAGCCGTCCATCGTTGGATCAAAAGATTCATCAAGGCAGCGACGAGGCTCCGCCCAACGATCACCGCTCGTGTCCCTTCCTGGGATCTGAACATCGTTCTTACAGGCCTTACCTTACCACCCTTTGAACCCATGTCTGACTGTCCAATAAAATTATGGTCCTTGAAAACGGCCTTCTTAATTGCAATAACTTCGGCCCGCAGAGTAGGAGAATTGCAAGCCCTATCGATCAGGGAACCCTACCTCCGTATTCTAGATGATAGAATAATTCTCCGTCTGGATCCTGGATTTCTCCCCAAAGTTGTATCCAATTTTCATCGGAGCCAGGAAGTTACCCTACCTTCTTTTTGTCAACACCCTGCTAATGACAAGGAAGCCGCATTTCACTCTCTGGACGTTAGACGGGCAGTCTTAAACTATATCACTGTGACGGAAAAGTTTAGGAAGTCTGACAGCTTACTAGTTCTCTTCGGAGGAAGACTTAAGGGCCAGAAAGCCTCCCGGTCATCTATAGCCAGATGGCTCAAAGAAACTATTAGTCTTTGTTACCAATTACAAAAACTTACATGTCCAGTCCACATTAGGGCCCATTCCACCCGGGCCATGTCCTCCTCTCAGGCTGAGAGAGCTGGGGCTTCTCTAGAGGAAATCTGTCGTGCTGCCACTTGGTCCAGCATTCATACCTTTTATAAAGCACTATCGCCTGGATCTTTCCAGATCATCTGATCTGTCCTTTGGGCGGAAGGTCCTCCAGGCTGTAGCCCCCCCTTAACTGATATATTTTTTATATCTCCTTGTATGCCGTCGTGATGATGCTATGGAAAGACCGGAATTAGACTTACCGGTAATTCTGTTTCCATGAGATCATCACGACGGCACATTATTCCCTCCCTATGATTTAAATCATTTGACCTACCAGGTCTCTAGAAGGTATGGAGTAATACCTTTTTTTTACTGTTCTTCACCACCGGGTTGCTCTGTGTGATTTTGGAAACACTGGTGTTGGTGGTGGGAGGAGGGTATTTAACCTTTCTCTGTCCCTGCCCCTACAGAGGTCAGGGGTCAATCTCCTTGTATGCCGTCGTGATGATCTCATGGAAACAGAATTACCGGTAAGTCTAATTCCGGTCTTTTCTCAGCAATGCGGACACATATGAACATGGGACCAACACAGATGCCTTCAGCTGCCAAGCGCACATGTAACAGGTCAGCCAGTGTCATAGGGACAAAACTGCTGACAGATGCCCCTTAACTACATGAGAAAAAAAAATGATCATTTTATTGTTTGGGTCACTAGGGATATCAATTATGTATCTTTTTTGTTCGTTTTTTTTAATGTAAATAAACGCGTTTACAATTCTATTATTGGATATTTTTTTTGTTCCACTACGTAAGCTGACCATGGTATCTTCTGCTCGCTCATATAATACACTGCAATAATTCTGTATTGCAGTCTATTATAGGCATCTGTATGCGGCCCATTGTCAGACCTCAAGGTGCCATAGCAGACCCTCGGTACCCTCTATGGGGTCCAATACAGTGAGAGAGGGAACCCACCTATCTAACCAATTACATGCCGCAGTATCTTAGGGGTTAAACTTAGTTGGCACCCGATAGTTATACTCCAGGACCCCTGTCATCACATCAATCGGGTGCCAACTAAGTTTAACCCCTAAGATACTGCGGCATGTAATTGGTTAGATAGGTGGGTTCCCTCTCTCAAACAATAAAATGATCATTTTTTTTTCTCATGTAGTTAAGGGGCATCTGTCAGCAGTTTTATCCCTATGACACTGGCTGACCTGTTACATGTGCGCTCGGCAGCTGAAGACATCTGTGTTGGTCACATGTTCATATGTGCCCGCATGGCTGAGTAATATGATGTTTTATTATATATGTAAATGAGCCGCTAGGACAGCGATCAGCAACCTTCGGCACTCCAGCTGCTGTGAAACTACAACTCCCAGCATGAAAACATGCTCGGCTCTTCTCACAACCCCCATAGAAGTAAATAGGAGCATTCTGGGAGTTTCAGAACATCTGGAGTGCCGGAGGTTGCTCATCCCTGTTGTAGGAGCAACAGGGGCGTTGCCATTACACCAAGAGGCTCATCTCTCACTGCACCCTCAGCACTTTGACAGGACCAGGTGTGATGACGTTTACACTGCCTGGTCCTGTCAAAGTGCAGAGAGAGCAGAGGCTCTAAGTGTAATGGTAACGCCCCTGTTGCTCCTAGAGGC
This sequence comes from Bufo gargarizans, assembly GCF_014858855.1. NCBI lineage: Eukaryota > Metazoa > Chordata > Amphibia > Anura > Bufonidae > Bufo > Bufo gargarizans. The sequence continues at coordinate 6,919,589 of NC_058084.1, forward strand.
TCATTTGCATATATTAAAACATCATATTTCTCAGTAATGCGGGCACATAGGAACATGGGACCAACACAGATGTCTTCAGCTGCCAAGCGCACATGGAACAGGTCAGCCAGTGTCATAGGGACAAAACTGCTGACGGATGCCTTTTAAATGGGTTGTCTCACCTCCTTTTTTACAGGCTCCCTTGAGGCTCTTGGGGTCTCGGCTCCTTGCTTGCCGGGGGTGGAGCTGAAGGCACAGTGAGCAGGGAAGGGAGGATGCAACCCTGCCCCTTGCTTGTGCGAGCGTGCGCGCACCCTGTATATCCTATGAGCTTGTAGTAAAGCTCAGGCGAGGTGGCCGGGCCGGGAGTGACTGCACTCGCTCCGTACAGTTTTGAAACAAAGTTTCAGGCCTCATGCACACGACCGTATTTTGTTTCCGTGTCCGATCCGTTTTTTGCGGATAGGATGCGGACCCATTCATTTTTTAATGGGTCTGCAAAAAACGCGGACAGCACACCGTGTGCTGTCTGCATCAGTATGTCCGTTCCGTTGCTCCGCAAAAAAAATAGTGCATGTCCTATTTTTTTTTTCTAGTTTGCGGACAAGGATAGGCATTATTACAATGGATCCGCAATTTGCGGACCGCAAAACACATACGGTCGTGTGCATGTAGCCTTATGCGAATTTATTTATTCGCTTATCTCTAGTCCTAACCTCTGCCCCATAACAAAACAAAACACCGGCCTGGAACGGAGCAGCAGTTCGCCCACGGACAGCTGATTGATGTTTTCATGGGGAAAAGGTTAGGACCATAGGAGTTGTCGACTCAATGACCAGAAAGCCCCTATAAGGCTTTGGTCATTAAGAGGTTATAAGAAGAGTCACTGGGATATTTTATTTATTTCTTTAAATTATTTTTGGTACATTTTCTATGGTTTAGTGTTTAATTGGTGAATACTTTCCTATGCTGCCATCTGCTGGCTGATCATGGGTATTAACTGTAATAGCTTACAAGGAATGGCTCTGTTAACACTACAGTCGTGGCTTCCTTTTTGTAACGATTCCATGACCAGTATGACAGATCAGTTTTTAAATGGATCCTATTGACTTATAATGGGTTCCATAAGGTTTTTTATTTATAAACTGCAAAGATGGCTCAGATTACCCAACTATTGTTAGGGCTGCTTCACATGACCCGGCTCGGTCCGGGAAACAGGGACTGTGTGTCAACCACATCTCCTGGACTGACTGTGGCTCCCCTGATCTGAACTGACTGCATGATAGTGATTTATGGTACAGGGAGTTCCTATCTGGTCGTGGGTCTATTGTACTGTGCTCAGATTGACATCCTAGAAGTCTCATCTTCTCGTTCGTGCATAAGCTCTTTGTTTGTGCCGTTCATCTGTTGTTCCTCCTGGGTGCCTGCAGTTTTACACAGCAGAAACGCAGTAGTAGAGTCTGCGATTGGCAATAACGCTAATCACAGACTTTAACTGCTAACAATTGCTACCAGGGGGACTGAACGGATCCTGCACAGAGATCGCGGGAGCCATTTGTTTGTGTCTCGTACATACCGCCCTAACTCTTGATGCGGGTGTAACTGCGAGTGGTTAGTTTACACTACTCACTCAATCTTGCACTCCCCTTCCATGGTCCCTTATTTTTATCTCCCCTCACCAATAGAGGTGTGGTTGAGAGGACAGCCCCCTCCATTCTGACTCCCCATCCTACTGTCATATTGACGTTCCTATCAGGCCCTTCCTGTGGCAGATAGGAACGTAGTGATTCCAGCTTCCCACTACATCGTATAATAATAAATGATGTCATCAGAAAGTATAACTCTTCCTGAAAAAGTTGAAGCCCTTATACGGCTAAGCGAACGAAAAAAAATAAAAATAAATTATGGCTGCGCGAAGGCTGGGAGAAAGAGACGGAAAAAACTGAGAAATCAGTCAGGAAGGGGTTAAATGATGTAACGGTGGCGTTGCTTGTTGGACTCTCCATCGATGGTGTTGATTTCCTTTCTTTAGGTATCCATCCAAGATAGAGAAAATGGACTACGAAGAGGGGAAGATGTTGGTTCACTTTGAACGCTGGAGCAGTCGATACGACGAGTGGATTCACTGGGACAGCACCCGCATCCGTCCTCTCGAAAGACCTGCCCTGCGAAAAGAAGGACTGAGGGACGATGAGGAGGACGTCGTAAGTGTCCTCACACTGTACTTACTGACACAGTGAGGTCCATAAATATTGGGACATCGACACAATTCTAACATTTTCGGCTCTATACACCACCACAATGGATTTGAAATGAAACGAACAAGATGTGCTTTACCTGCAGACTGTCAGCTGTAATCTGAGATTATTTACATCCAAATCAGGTGAACGGTGCAGGAATTACAGCAGTTTGCATATGTGCCTCCCACTTGTAATGGGACCAAAAGTAATGGGACAGTTGGCTTCTCAGCTGCTCCATGGCCGGTGTGTGTTATTCCCTCATTATCCCAATTACAATGAGCAGATAAAAGGTCCAGAGGTAATTTCCAGTCTGCTATCTGCATTTGGAATCTGTTGCTGTCAACTCTCAAGATGAGATCCAAAGAGCTGTCACCATCAGTGAAGCAAGCCATCATTAGGCTGAAAAAACACAACAAACCCATCAGAGAGATAGCAAAAACATTAGGCGCGGCCAAAACAACTGTTTGGAACATTCTTAAAAAGAAGGAACGCACCGGTGAGCTCAGCAACACCAAAAGACCCGGAAGACCACGGAAAACAACTGTGGTGGATGACCGAAGAATTCTTTCCCTGGTGAAGAAAACACCCTTCACAACAGTTGGCCAGATCAAGAACACTCTCCAGGAGGTAGGTGTATGTGTGTCAAAGTCAACAATCAAGAGAAGACTTCACCAGAGTGAATACAGAGGGTTCACCACACGATGTAAACCATTGGTGAGCCTCAAAAACAGGAAGGCCAGATTAGAGTTTGCCAAACGACATCTAAAAAAGCCTTCACAGTTCTGGAACAACATCCTATGGACAGATGAGACCAAGATCAACTTGTACCAGAGTGATGGGAAGAGAAGAGTATGGAGAAGGAAAGGAACTGCTCATGATCCTAAGCATACCACCTCATCAGTGAAGCATGGTGGTGGTAGTGTCATGGCGTGGGCATGTATGGCTGCCAATGGAACTGGTTCTCCTGTATTTATAGATGATGTGACTGCTGACAAAAGCAGCAGGATGAATTCTGAAGTGTTTCGGGCAATATTATCTGCTCATATTCAGCCAAATGCTTCAGAACTCATTGGACGGCGCTTCACAGTGCAGATGGACAATGACCCAAAGCATACTGCAAAAGCAACCAAAGAGTTTTTTAAGGGAAAGAAGTGGAATGTTATGCAATGGCCAAGTCAATCACCGGACCCGAATCCGATTGAGCTGCATTTCACTTGCTGAAGACAAAACTGAAAGGAAAATGCCCCAAGAACAAGCAGGAACTGAAGACAGTTGCAGTAGAGGCCTGGCAGAGCATCACCAGGGATGAAACCCAGCGTCTGGTGATGTCTATGCGTTCCAGACTTCAGGCTGTAATTGACTGCAAACGATTTGCAACCAAGTATTAAAAAGTGAAAGTTTGATTTATGATTATTATTCTGTCCCATTACTTTTGGTCCCTTAACAAGTGGGAGGCACAGATGCAAACTGCTGTAATTCCTGCACCGTTCACCTGATTTGGATACTATCCTGAAACTTTGAGATAACCCTCTAGATAAGGCTACTTTCACACTAGCGGCACAGACCTCCGACAGGCTGTCTCGTCGGGTGAACAGCCTGTCGGATCCGTCCTGCCGCTAGTGAATTTGTGCCCCCGGACTGCCACTCCGTCCCCAATGACTATAATGGGAAGGGGCGGAGGCACGACGAGAATAAATGTCGGACATGTCGTAGTTTTATTCCGGCAGCCTCTCGCTGTGCGCTGCAGTGCCTCCGCCGGAACTCCGCCCCCGTTATAGTCGATGGGGACGGAGCGGCAGTCCGGGGACGCACGTTCACTAGCGTCAGGACGGATCCGACAGGCTGTTCACCCGATGGAACAGCCTGTCAGAGGTCCGTGCCGCTAGTGTGAAAGTAGCCTAAGTCATCAATATGAGATCGGTTGTGGTGTGACACCTGGCACCCCCACGATCATCTGTTTACGGCAGCGCTGGAAACATAGCTGTGGATGGAACCAGAAGGTGGCCATGCCGGTGTGCTGCATCTCAGCTGCTTCAGCAGAGCCGGCTGACTTACTAATGTGTATGGGGGCCTCCTGACTCCTGATTGATGATGTTGAGGGAGTGAAGAATTAGTCAAGTTTGTTCTGGTAGGAGATTGATTGTCCCCAGAAGTGCCTAACAGTGAATTTCACCACTTTTGTAAATGAGAATACATGCATGCTTGGCTAAACCTAGGATGCATGTGAGCAGGGGGGAGTCTGGTGTGTGGGAACCTTTACTCACTATGTGACTCAATTCTATAGGATTTTAATGAAGGAGAAGAGGTTCTAGCCCGTTGGACGGATTGTCGATATTATCCTGCCAAGATCGAAACCATAAACAAGGAAGGTTTGTAGTCCTGAATACAAATATTCCACATTGTAACACAAGCTTATCACCCCTTCAGGATATATTGGGTTCCTGCCTTTAAATTCTACTGCGGCAGATAATGAAACCTATTTGGGAAAACTTTTTTTTTTTTTTTCTTCTCGTTTATTTGCCCCAAAATATAAACAGAAGAAAAACATCCCTATGGTCCTAAATCTCTAAGGAAACAATTCCAAGGAGGGAGGCTCCTGCTGCAGCCAGTTGTCTTACAGCCAGCATGGCTGATCTACTGGATCACATGGAGAATATGGGGGTCATTTATTATACTGAAAGAAGCCCATATTAGACGTATTTCAGGTGCTATCTGTGACTTCGCCTCCTGCTCATGCCAGGTCCAAAATTGTGGGCGGGGAAGGGGACGGGCCGGCGTAGAAAATGGTCTAAATGTTAGACAGCTCGGAAGCTGGCCTACATTTAGAACTGGCGCTGGATGCGCCAAAGTTATGTAGAGGCCGGCGCCTATTCATAACTTCGACCGCCAGCTACGGGGCTTTATTCTAAAATGTCTAAAGCAATAAATGTGCCCCTATTTCTGTATAGATTTCTCCGTTTTAATTGTGGTATGGAACAAAATATTTTTTGTGCAGTTTCTCTTAAAAAAACTTCTAACCCATTCCTGCACAACATTATGAATATTAGGTTTCCTGGAAGCGGAGTCTTAGTGCCATGCAATTACAATGGCCACAGGCAATATGGTAGCTTTGGTCACTAACATTTACAGTGCCTTGCAAAAGTATTCACCCCCCTTGACTTTTTTCGTATTTTTGTGCCTCACAACCTGGAATTAACATGGATTGTTTGAGGATTTGCATCATTTAATTTACAGAACATGCCGATGACTTTGAAGATGTTTTTTTTTTTAATTTTTTTTTTATTGTGAAGCAAACAACAAATAGGACAAAATAACAGAAAAGGTCAATGTGCAGAACTATTCACCCCCCTGAAGTCAATACTTTGTAGAGCCACCTTTTGGGGCAATCACAGCTCCAAGTCGCTTTGGATAAGTCTCTATGAGCAGTTGCCACATCTTACCACTGGGACTTTTGCCCATTCCTCCTTGCAGAACTGCCCCAGCTCCTTCAGGTTGGATGTTTGCGCTTAGTGACCAGCAATCTTTACGTCTGACCACAGATTTTCTATTTGATTGAGATCTGGGCTGTGACTCGGCCATTCCAACACTTTTACATGTTTCCCCTTAAACCAAAAAAGTGTTGCTTTAGCCGTGTGTTTGGGGTCATTGTCCTGCTGGAAGGTGAACCTCCGTCCTAGCCTCAGATCACAGCACAGAGTGGTACAGGTTTTGCTCAAGAATATTCCTGTATTTAGCACCTTCCATCTTTCCCTCAACTCTGACCAGTTTCCCAGTCCCGGCTGCTGAAAATTGTGTTCTTTGGGTGATGCGATGTGTTGGATTTGTGCCAGACATAGCGTTTTCTTTGGCCGAAAAGTTAAATTTTTGTCTCCTCAGACCAGAGCACCTTCCTCCATACATTTTGGGAGTCTCCCACATGCCTTTTCGCAAACTCACAACGTGCCTTTTTGTTTCTAGCTGAAAGTAATTCTTCTGGCCACTCTGCCATAAAGCCCAACTCTATGGAGCGTACGGCTTATTGTCGTCCTATGTACAGATACTCCAGTCTCTGCTGTGGAACTCTGCAGCTCCTCCAGGGTCACCTCAGGTCTTTGGCTGCCTCTCTGATTAATGGCCTCCTTGCCTGGTTCGTGAGTTTTGGTGGGCGGCCGCCTCTTGGCAGGTTTGCTGTTGTGCCATGTTCTTTCCATTTGGTTATGATAGATTTAATGGTGCTCCTGGGGATCATCAAAGATTTGGATATTTTTTAATAACCTAACCCTGACTTGTACTTCCCAACAACATTGTCCCTTACTTGTTTGGAGAGTTCCCTGGTCTTCATGGCAGTGTTTCTCATTTCACTTCACCAACTTAGACTATTGTGTTCTGATCCATCACATAAAATCAGATTAACAAAACATTGAACTTAAGACTGTAATGTAACAAAATGCGAAAAAAGTCAAGGGGGGTGAATACTTTTGTAAGGCACTGTAACTCTGCTGCTGTCGATCATGATCACTGGATTAGCAAAGGAGTAGTTTCTAAATGGCGGCCATGTAATACTACATTTCCCCTACAGTGCTTGCTGCCCGATCGCCAAGCCTGGGTAGAAATGGTTCTGTTGTCTACACTATAAGGAGATGTTGAGTTTTATGTATTGATGCTGCCTTTTTATAATGTCAGCGGTTCCCATCTGATATCGTAAATGTTTTTCACCCCTTTTAGGAACCTACACTGTGCAGTTTTACGATGGGGTTATTCGATGCCTGAAGAAGATGCACATTAAGTCTATGCCAGAAGATGCAAAAGGCCAGGTAATCCTTTACTCCGGAATCCAGTGATCCTAGAAGTTGACCCATAGAGTGGCCTGCTATATATCCCAGTTTATCAGTCGTCCTGAGGGAAGGGTTTAAAGGGGCAGTCTGTCTTAAGTCTTATTAGGGCATCCGAATGTAATAAGGGAGATATCCTGCTCAGCATCCCCCTCTATTAACTTGAGCTGAGAACCACTACAACCAGCCGGAGCCCCTCTGCAGTGGCCATTTCTGCAGGAGGAATGACTGGTGAGCAGCTATTTCTCCGAAAAACGCTGATTTGGGGAGGGGGGGGGGGGAGTTCCCAGCACCAAGTCCTCCACATTCAGGGCATCGTAACCATTCAGGGGATATAGGGTCGTTCCAACCCTTAATAGCAAGACCCCTTCTTATCTGTTTAAGGGCTCATGCCCAAAAACGTATTCTGTTTCTGTGTCGTTCTGTTATTTTTATTTTTTTGTGTCCCATATGCGGAACCATTCCGAAAAATGGAAATGACTGTGCATTCCGTTTCTGTATGGCCGTTCCGCAAAAAAGATAGGACATGTCTTATTCTTGTTCGTTTTGCCTACAGGGATAGGCATTTTTGCAATGGATCCGCAAAAAAAAAAAAGTGTTGCAATACGTATGTCACATGGATGTCATCTGTTTTTTTTGTGCGGATCCGTGTTTTGAGGACTGCAAAATACATACGGTGGTGTGCATGAGCTCGAAAGGTGTTGTCCTGCAGTGAAAAATGTTTTGTAAAGGGATAAGAATGGTTTAAAAGCACATAAGCAGCAATGCTTCCCTCCGCAGTACCCTATCACTCCAACGCTTACTCGGTCCTCAATAATCTCTACTACCTGGTCTGTCTTCATGCTCAGCCAATCGCTGGCTGCGGTGGGTCACTGATCCGGCCAGTGATTGGCTGAGTGGTTATTTCCCACCATCTCCTGTGCGTCAGGATGCGACCATGAACTAGAGACCAGCAGGAACGGTGGAGAGGTGAATATCAATTCTTTTATTTTTGAACCCACTCTGCCTGTGTTGCAGAACAGTTTTCTCTGCTGGACAACACTTTAATGATCAGACATGTTTTAGAGGTTTTGTTTCCTTTTTTTAGTGCTTTTTGTGACACATATGGCTGTTTTTTTTAGATGCCTTTTTTATAAGCATCTAAAAAAAACCTGAAAATTCACTGAACCTTGTAGGGCTAGTTCAGCTTGAGTGTAATGATACTTTTCACTTAGCAATCCATTGCTTCATTCTAGAGACAAAATACTTTTAATTCATATGCAAATGAGCAGCTAAGTGCACTGAGGGTGGGCCCAAGCCACTCTGTGCACCCTTGCTCCTGCTCCCTCTGACATCTTGATTGATAGGGGCAGGTTCATGCATACTCATCTCATCTCGCCCTGTCAATCGAGGAGAGGAAGGAGTAGGAGAAGGGGTGCACCAAGTGACCCGATTCCCTTTAAGTGGATCGCGTTCATGGAATCCGCTGCGTGAAAGAGAGCCAAGCCCCGTTCCGGACAGCAGAGACACGGAGCAGTAACATGATTGATAACGCTCTGTGCCTCTCTGTGACCTTTTTACTACAAAATCACGGTGACAACTTTATCTCACTCTGATTTTGTAGTAAAAAGATCACAGAGAGGCACGGAGCGTTATCAGTCATGTTACTGCTCTGTGTCTCTGCTGTCCGGAGCGGGGCTTGGCTCTCTTTCACGCAGCAGATTCCACGCACGGCATCCGCTCATGTGAAAGAGCCCTAACTCTCTCAAAAAGGAACCTAATTGTCTTTCCTTTATAAGTGACCACAATGGTAACATAGAACCTAGATGACACCATTTTGTGCAGCAATTGATGAAATGTCGCACTTTATGCTATGGATTCATAAAGAAAGGGTGCCGCATTGTTTCATCTTTGGAAAATAAGGCAGGAAAAGTGACTAAAAGTGATCTTATTATTTTATCAAGACTCAGTCAGTTTGCATTAATAATAAAAAAAAAAGGTTAACAACCTACCCTGCTCCTGCCCTATTGCAAGAGCCTTTCATTGACAATGGCACAGGATTAAAGCACAGGGCCACATGCCATACAATTATTGTTGATTTCTCATCCGTATCATTGGGGCACACAGGCTTGACCGTGGGTATAGCTATTGCCACTAGGAGGCGACACGAAGCACAAAAGTGTGAGCTCCTCCCTCCAGCTATACCCGTCCTACAGGGACTCGGCTAAAACGGTTATAGTTTAGGGTCCGTAGGAGGCAGACTTCCCTGCTTTGCATGTCTGCAGATTATTTTTTATTTTTTGTTCTTTCTTCTAGCGGGATTACAGGCAGTCCTAGCTGCCTGCACTCCCACCCAGGAGACAGTAGACCAGGGGGTCCCCAAGCCCGCTGCTCCTTCCCGGTCTCCAGAAGACAAGGAGGACTAGAGGTTCTTAAAGTCTCTGCATCCCGCCAGCCTTTGGGTCACCACGGCCGCCCACGACAGGTCCTCTTTGTTCCGGTGTAGCAGCCCTCCCCAAGGGGCCACACAAGGTGGTGACCCAGCTGGAAGTAGGGGGGCAGAAGACGCTAGACGGGTAAGTATTCCTTTATCCAAGCCCCCCTCTTCCCCTTCGCCTTCACAGGGTACTTGCTAGGATGGCCCCCACGAAGCCTTGTCCCCCCAGGCGGGAAAGAGTTAACAGCTGCATGTCATCTCTCCTGTGGGGGTGGGGTGAAGGGAAGCCCTCTACTTTCCAAGCTTCTTTCTGGGCCCTAAACCAACCTTCCCCAGCGCCGCCTGCCTGTCCGCCCGCCACCTGTTTCATGCAGAGTTCTGCTATTCTCCTCTGCCGGGGCCGCTTGTAAATTGAGGCCCCGGCTTCTACTGCAGCCTACTTCTGATCCGCTTGCCGCGGATACTTCTCCCCCGGCCAGCATCTCCGCTTGGCCAGGGCTCCTTGCGCCACCACCACTGTACTGGGGGTGTGGGGGAGAGTCCTGGGGAGTCAGTTGATGCGCTCCTTTTTCTTTTTTGCCAGCGGCCAACTCCATTATGGGGGCGGGGCATGAGTTCTCCCTGCTTTCCCCTCCATCTGGCTTCCTGGTGCAAATTTTTGGCTCTGGTTTATCTAACTCCGCCCATCTCCTGCTCAGGAGGACCTCTGCGGACTCTGCCACCTTGTCTATGGCAAATGGGGCTTCCTTTTATGACGCAAGGGATAAGAGATTGGAATCCTTTGCCAAATCTTCTTTTGAAGCAGTTGGCACTGCCCTGCGCCCGGTTTTTGCCTCGACATGGGTTAGTAAGGCTATGACCAATTGGGCAAACAAGCTACGTCAGGGCCTCGTCTCTGGGGACTCCCCGGAGGAACTTTCGGATATTGCAGTGCAACTTTCCCACGCCAGCTCTTACATCTGTGAGGCCTCTCTGGACGCGGCCAGGCTTTTGGCCCGCTCTTCGGCCCTTTTGCTGGCAGTGGGACCTTTTTCATTACCAGTTTGTGGCCTTCCCGTTCGGTCTTGCCACAGCTCCCAGAGTCTTTACCAAGATCGTTGCCTCAGTCATGGCTCCGCTTCATACCAGGGGTATAGTGGCGATTCCGTACTTTGACGATAGCCTGATCAAGGGTCTGTCATTCCAGGCAGTGGTGGACAGCCTGCGCATCGTCCGGGACACCCTGGAACGCTTCGGATGGGTTCTGAACCTATCAAAGTAATGTCTTCATCCATCTCGGCAGCTGGTCTTTCTGGGCATGCTGTTCGACACCGATCGGCCCAAGATTTTCTTGCCCCCGGACAAATTCTCTGCTCTCCGTCGTCAGATCCTCTCCTTGTTCAGACTCAGCCTCTTCCCATTCGCCAGTGCATGAGGGCTCTGGGCCACATGGTCTCTTCCTTCGAAGCAGTGCCCTTTGCTCAATTCCATACCAGAGCTCCTCAGCGGTGCATTCTGTCCATTTGTAAGCGCTCCCCAGCCTCCCTGCATCGAATCATCCATCTTCCTGCCGCAACGCGCCGAGACCTTCGGTGGTGGTTGATGTCTCCGATGCTGACGTGGGGCCGCTCCTTCCTTCCCCCTCCGCTGGATAGTGTTGACGACGGACGCCAGTCTCCAGGGCTGGGGGTAGTTCTGGACAATCGCTCGGTCCAGGACTTCTGGTTCCGTGAGGAATGCCAACTTCCAATTAATATTCTGGAATTGCGGGCGATTTGTCTCTCTCTGGTTCTTGGACAGACCATCATCCAGTTCGGGTTCAATCCGACAGTTCCATGGCAGTCGCATATCTAAACCACCAGGGTGGCACCCGGAGCCCCGCAGCCATGTCGGAAGCGGCACTCATCCTCTCCTGGGCGGAAAGCCATGTTTCGGCTCTGTTGGCAGTTCATATCCCCGGCGTCGACAACCGGATCGCCGACTTTCTCAGCTGAGAGAGACTCGATCTCGGCGAATATGCTTGTGATCCTGTGGACGCAGTTCACATTTCCTTACGTGTTCCCTCCTTTTCTGCTCATTCCGCGTCTTCTCCTAAAAATCAGGTCCGAAGGTCTGCCTGTCATTCTCGTGGCCCCGGACTGGCCATGCAGAGTATGGCACGCATCTGTCGTCTTCCTCCTCGCCGACTAACCCTGGCGTATCCCCCTTCGGGGGGACCTCTTGTCGCAGGGACCGATCTTCCACCCGAATGTAAAGTCGCTACATTTAACGGCTTGGCTGTTGAAGCCGACGTACTAACTGCTCGGGGTTTCTCGGATGCTGTTGTCCAGACCATGATTCGGGCTAGGACACAATCGTCCTCCCGGATCTGTCACTGGACCTGGAAGTTTTACTTTAGTTGGTGTGAACGCCACCAGTTGTCTCCCATTTGGTTCTCGTTGCCTCGACTTTTGTCTTTCCTGCAGTCGGGCATGGACTTGGGGCTGGCTATCAGTTCCCTCAAAGGGCAAGTTTCGGCCCTTTCCATTCTTTTTCAATGAAGCCTGGCTTCGCTTTCTGCGGTTCAGACCTTCCTGCAGGGGGTGGCACACGCTGCGCCCCCTTACCGTCCTCCGTTAAATCTGTGGGACCTTAATCTGGTGCTCAGCGCTCTCCAGTCCTCTCCGTTTGAGCCTTTTCAGCAGGTGTCCCTTCGCTTCCTGTCCTACAAGGTGGCCTTTTTGGTGGCAATCACTTCCATCTGTAGGGTGTCGGAGCTAGCGTCTCTTTCCGGTCAGTCTACCTTCCTTATCTTCCACCAGGACAAAGTGGCCCTTCGCCCTGTCCACTCGTTCCTTCCGAAGGTCATGTCGGCATTCCATCTCAATGAAGAGATCATTCTCCCTTCCTTTTGTCCTGCCCCATCTAATCCTCGTGAACCATCGCTCCACACTCTGGATTTGGTTCGGGCCATTCGCATTCTCTATTCGTCATTCCAGAGGGACCGAGATTTGTTTGACTATTGTGGAAGTGTACCACATCAGTGACAGGGCCCCGCTTTTCCAGGTTACTGCTCATTTTGCTCGGGCAGTGGGGGCCTCTTGGGCAGTACATCATGGGGCTTCGGCCCTTAAGGTGTGCAAGGCGGCTATCTGGTCGTTTTTACACACCTTTTCCAAGTTTTACAGAGTACACACCATTGCATCTTCTGACGCTTCTCTGGGGCGTAGAGTTTTGCAGACGGCAGTTCTCTGATTGGCCGGATAGCTTCTTCCTTATGGCCCTGGGACTGCTCTGTAACGTCCCAAGGTCAAGCCTGTGTCCCCCAATGATACGGATAAGAAAACTAGATTTTTGTACTTACTGTAAAATATGGTTAAACAAAACAAGGAATGCAACAGCTCACTGCAAACCAAATAAAGTACAAAATTGCATCATAATATCAAATGCTGAACTAATAAGTTAGAGATATTTGGCAAATCGTTTTGTACAAAATTATTTGAGCCCGTCTGCCGACCGTGAAGGCAATCTCTAGTTAGACGGGTTCCTAACACTAAATATATCTGTTATGTGCCATAGCAGCTATCATACAATTCAGAAAGTGCAGGTTCCACTTACATGCTGGATCCGCCTGAATTTCCGTCATTTTCGGTGCCAAAATGGCCTCCACTATATCCGTGCACTCCTGACCAGCTTGTTTGTCCCACAGGTTGATTTTAATTAGTGTTAGTATATAGCCTGGCCCACTCCCCATCACTCACTGAAGCCACATGGCACCAGGAGAGAGATAGTGTGTGTGGACTCTCATTGCAGTCCTTGGTGACCATGTGGCGCCGGGGGTGGTGTGGAGTGGGCCCGGCGTGCATGCTGGTGACTGCTTTCCCTGGATATAGTGGAGGCCATTTTGGCACCGAAAATGACGGAAATTCAGGCGGATCCAGCATGTAAGTGGAACCTGCACTTTCTGAATTGTATGATAGCTGCTATGGCACATAACAGATATATTTAGTGTTAGGAACCCGTCTAACTAGAGATTGCTTTGACGGTCGGCAGACGGGCTCAAATAATTTTGTACAAAACGATTTGCCAAGCATCTCTAACTTATTAGTTCAGCATTTGATATTATGATGCAATTTTGTACTTTATTTGGTTTGCAGTGAGCTGTTGCATTCCTTGTTTTGTTTAACAGTCTTGTTCTCAGCCATAGCAACGTGCCCCTGCGCTTTGGGATGTGCTGACTGACCCCCTTTTTTCTCTGCAGTCCTTACTGTAAAATATGTTTTCTCTTCTGTTCATTGGGGGACACAGCTCCCACCCATTTTCTCTGGCTGCGGCCCTCGTCGTGGCCTGCGTCATTCTGGGTTTGTACATTGTTTGATTTTCCTGTTTTTTCTTTTGGTTCTCCTACTGTTTTTGCACCAACTGGTTTAGCTTAGTCCCTATTGGAAGAGTGTAGCTGAAGGGAGGAGCTCATACTTTTGTCCTTAGTGTCGCCTCCTAGTGACAATAGCTATACCCAAGGTCAAGCCTGTGTCCCCCAATGAACGGAAGAGAAACAGATTTTACGGTAAGTACAAAAATCTAGTTTTTCGGACCATTACTGGGACTTGAGGACTGAATGGATGAATGGTTTGTCTGTACACTAAGCGTAAAGGTTATCTTTGTTCAGTACTCGTTTCAGGCCTCAGGTCCGGCTCCATTCTTGTGCATAGAGGAGGTCTCCAGGAGGTTAAACCCCCACTATGACACCCATATGCAATTATAGGGAATATGGACATGGGTTCTCTTTTTGGATTAACGCCATTTTAAAGTTAAAAGCCTCCATGCCTATAGTTGTCATCTGATCTGTCTCTGTCTAGGACTGGATTGCATTAGTCAAGGCAGCTGCTGTACTGGTCAAGAGCAAGTCTTCTAACAAACCAAGGACAAGTGTGAACAGCAATAAAGACATTAAAGAAGAGAAAAAAATGCACAAAGTATCTTCAAAGAAGGAAGATGTCCCTATCGGTAAACCGGTGGAACTGTTCCACAAGGAAGAGGAGCCGACGTCGAGCAGGACCCTGGGTACCAACCATTCTTATATTTCCATTATGTCGTTGAAGTTCTCATTCTGCTCCATAATGACCAGTAACTGATGAATCCATCGCATGGCAGGTCCTTCATCCTGCTCAGCGACAGATATATATGTTACTGGGATCTCCAGGATTGTGGCGGGAGTGTGGCTGTAAAACACAGCTGTGCTGCTGCTGCAACTGCCAAGTTTGGATTTGGGTCCGATACACTTTTAGGTGTCGCCGTCTATATCGACTGTGGCATATAAGGATGGGATTTCTCTTTCAGGGTGAGGATTCTTTACCATTACATCACAGGGCATAAAAAAGGACTGCCTCTTAGGTCCTATGCATGCACCTTAAAGGGGTTGTCTGGGTTCAGAGCTGAACCCGGACATATCCCCCTCTTCACCCCTCCGCCCCCCCTGATATGAGCACCGGAGCATTTCATGCTCAGGCTTTTTTGTTTGCATTAGCACCCTGCTAGGAGGAGACTTCCGCCCAGCTGTGTTCCTGTTGACGTAACCATTTTACAGGCTAGGGTAGCGCTAAAGCCCGCCCATTAGTGCCGGTGACGTCACCGAGCTCACTGCTAGGTGGAAGCGTTTGCCTAGCAGTGCCCATGGAGAGCCCAGTATATCACCGGATCTCCAAAAAATGCTTTTACCCTTCGCAATTCAGCGTAGGGCAAAGGAAAGCATCCGATGCTCATATCAGAGGGGCGGGAGGGGTGAAGATGGGGATATGTCCACGTTCATCTCTGAACCCAGACAACTCCGCCCAAATAGACTAATCCTAAGGCTCCAGTCACACATTCGCAATTCCGGACCCATTCATTTCTATGGTCCGCAATTCCGGGTCCGCATTTCCGTTCCCGAAAAAAATAGAACATGTCCTATTCTTGTCCGCAATTGCGGACAAGAATAGGCATATTCTATTAGTGCCGGCAAAATGCGGAACGCACATTGCCGATGTTCGTGTTTTGTGGATCTGCAAAACACACACTGATGTGTGAATGGACCCTTAAGGGGAATTAAAATTCAAATGGATAGACCCAGCAAACTGATCCTGAGAATTAGGGCTCATGCACACAACTGTGTTGTGTTTTTGCGGTCCGCAAAAACATGCCGCCTGTGTGCCTTCTGCAATTTGCGGAACGGAACAGGAGGCCCATTATAGAAATGCCTATTCTTGACCGCAAAATGGACAAGAATAGGACATGCCTCATAATTTTTGCGGGGCCACGGAACGGAGCAACGGATGTGGACAGCGCACAGAGTGCTGTCTGCATCTTTTGGGGACCCATTGAAATGAATAAAAAAACGGGCCGTATATGGAACGCTAAAAAAAATGTTTAGTACTGCATCCCTGCACAATGGAGCTCTGGTTAAAAAATAAACCCTGCTAGCCCTGCATCCCCCTGCATTCTCAGGATTGTTTGGGGTCGCAAAAGTCAGACCCTCACGATCATAAAGTGATGTCATATTCTAGCAATGTGTCGTCACGTCATAAAATGGGGAAAACCCTTTAAAAGGGTTTTACAGTAGGGGAAAAAGTTGGCGACTGGCTCAGAGTGAGTTAAAACGACAATGAATTAGCGGATACGCTCCTCACCGCTCCCCTGCCGCTCCCTTTCTTTCGCTCCCTGGGTCCTGGTCCTGTTTTGACACAAAGCAAATGTCTGAGGTGGGTGACTGCTGCAGCCAGTGATGAGCTGAGGGTATTTCCCTAGACCAGCACGGACCCGGAGAATTAGCTACTTGTGCCTTTCAGTAGGAATCTTTAATCCTAGAAATTGTGCTTTTTGTTATTTTTATTGATCATTAGAGTCTTTATCATTTGTTTTCTAAAGAAATTAATAAAAAAATGTCTTGGTTTTCAGAGATTGCGTTAGAAGAGGTTCCCAAGCTGCCCCTTCAGTCTCGAGAAGATGAGGTCTTACTGAAGAGGAAGATCAGCCAAGCCAGCACCTTCCAAGCAAAGCGTGCCCGGCTAAACAAAATAACAGGTACCGTCTTATCCTGTGCAGGAAGCGGCACCCGAAACCTCCCTGGTTCAGAAGTTGGTGCAGGCTTCAAGGGGTTGTCTAGTTTTGGGACATTTTTAACTGTGGGCAGCAAAATGTGAACTTCTGCATGGATGGGCCCACGTGTTCCTCTTCAGCCAATGCCAGGCCTCAGTGGTGACATGTGTCAAAGCAGCACATGACCTGGCAGTAATGTGCCACTGTGAGGCACGTCACCACTGAAGCCAATCATGGCTTCAGTGGCGCATGTGACCCCGTCCATCCAGAAGTTTATAGGATGGGGACAGGGAGCAGGTGAGTATGGTCTGCATTCAACTGGGAATTTCCACCTCGGGCTGCGATCAGTATACCCATGGTATGTAGATGCCAGACATGGACAGGGTCGCTGAAGCCAAGCCAAGCAGGTTGTTCTACATTGTTTCCTTAACCCTGGCCACCTCTTGCTGACGCATGTGACAGGTGTTCTGATAGGTATACTCTTTTAAAGGGCTTGTCCGCATAATATTTTTGTAAGAACACCCAGGAGATAAACTGGTTCCATGTTGTCACAGGGTGATCAGCTGTAATCTGTAGGGATTTACAGTAGTGTTCAATTTCCCTGCAGTGCCCCCATTGGAGAAATGAGGCATTACACAAGTGCCCAGTGAAATGAGCAGTGTGTCCTAGCAGTGCACTGGTGTGCTGGGTCCACTTTTACAGAGAGCGACGGAAGACAGCACGTGCGCACCATCTCCACAGCTGATCAGTGGGGGTGCCGGGTGTCGGGACCCCCAACGATCTGTTAGCTCTTATACTGTGGATTAGGGAAACCATATATTTTAGGGTATAGACCGTATAGACGGCATGTTTCAGGTTATAACCTTTTTTTTTTTTTTTTTTGGAGGGAGGTTCAGGTGCATTTTTGGATTGCTTAACGCAACCCAGAGAAGCAAGATGGTTGTCGAATGTCCTGCCTTCTGAAAGGATTTTGTGTGAATTATTTTGGCTGTGGTTATTACTATTTGGCCCTAATATTGGGCACCAGCCGTTGTCGCAGTGCCCATAGATAGTGAAACAATCATCTGGATCAGGTGGTTGCCGTCTAATGTCTTGTTTCACACTCCTCTTATTGGACCTAGCCTCTGTCTAGATGTCATTTATGTGGGTACGCATCAATGGCTAATCTAAATGTGGCGCCATCAAACTGCCGCCCATCACATTCGGGCAGGGTTGGGTGCCGATAGAAGGTCACTGTTGTGTGATACAATGAGATTATCGTTTCCTTGTCTCAAGATTTTACTAGGTTTCCTTTTTTCCTTTCTTTGAAGGTTTATTGGCCTCGAAAGCCGTGGTACTTGATGACGCAGAAAAGAAGCAGCAAGCCACCGAACAGCCTGCAAAGCAGGAAGAGGTATGAAATGGGCGAGTGTGGACCCACATCAGGGCTGTACCTTACTGAACCTTAAACCAGTGCCTGTTTCCGGTGCAAAAGCTTTCCAACTGCACAAGTGGAAGGCCGTATGTCTACCCTGTATCGCCCGTCTGGCCCCATGTCGCTCACCCTTCTGATCATCCACATATACATCAGCCAATACTGTGCTTTACTTGTCTTTTACAATGTTATGCCATATCTTCTACCTCCTGGCCACCACTAGAAAGGATTAGGGTGGCTGCTTAGTTGCACTGCTTTTTGGGAAACTATTTTTTTTTTAATTATCTTAAAGAGGCTCTGACACCATGATCAACCCTATTAAACCAGGCCTATAACCTGGTAGGGTTGATCATGCTGTTTAAAACTATGCCTGTCTTGCCACTGTAGAAACTTTGGACAACCTGAGTTCTTGTGCCTGCGCAAATGAGATCAAACCCGGCAACTGCGCACTGGGAATTTAAGCTGCTCGCCGTGATGTCTAAGTGGAGGGAGGGGGGTTGGGCTATAGAGGCATGCATACTCTTCGGTGCTCAAACTGCTACAGCCCGCCTCTTGGTGCACCAAATTCTAATCTGCGTAACAATAGAAGTACACATTTCTCCACAACGCTGGCACCTAATGTGGTAAGACAAGGTATCGTTTTAGACAGCATGATCAACCCTACCAGGCTATACGCCTGGTTTAATAGGTTTGATCATGGTGACAGAGGCTCCTTAATAAGTAGCCATGTCCCGCAGTGCATCAAAATCGAGCACAGACTCTGAACCAGCAGCTTTTTTTTTGGGGAGATTGAAGATGTCTGGCAGCCAGCTGAATTTTAAAGGGGTTGTCCAAGGTTACTAAAACATGGCTGCCTTCTTCCAAAAACAGCACTTCCGCAGCCCATGTTTGGTATCGCAGCTCAGCTCAATGGAAGTGAATGGAGCTGATCTGCAATGCAACACCTGGACAGGAGTGCCACGGTTTTTAAAAGAAAGCAGCCATGTTTACCCCTCTTTATAATGCGCGTGACTTGCGTGTATACAGTAGGTAAATCAGAGTATTCAAGTATGCAGATTTAAACTCTAAAATAGGAACTAGGGATGAGCGAATCGACTTCGGATGAAACATCCGCAGTCGATTTGCATAAAACTTTGTTCCCGTACTGTACGGAGCAGGAGCTCTGTACAGTATTAGAATGTATTGGCTCCGATGAGACAAAGTTATTGCTTTGTGAAGTCTCGCGAGACTTCGGGTAATAACGTCATAAATTATTTGTACTGTAAAAAAACATTTCCCGAACTCTGGTTCGCTTCCAACTGGTACCTTGGAACTGAACCCGAGTTCGGGAAATGTTTTTTTACAGTACAAATTAATTTATTAAGCAATAACTTCGGCTCATCAGAGCCAACACATTCTAATACTGTACGGAGCTCCTGCTCCGTACAGTACGGGAACAAAGTTTTTATGCGAATCGACTTCGGATGTTTCATCCGGTTGATTCGCTCATCCCTAATAGAAGCAATGCTTAAAACATAAAGTAAAAAAAAAAAAATCTAAGTATTCTTTAAGGACAATGATGTCAGATCCCAAATACGGCAATGTTACAGGTGGCTTATGCAGAATGTAAAAATTTGGAACATTTTTTATTATTAATATTCGCCCCTTAAGTCCTATGTCAAATCACGTGGATGGATCTATGTGAAGGAATTATGTATAATTATGTTATGCATTCATGGGAAGTAGAAAATCTGTTGCTTATGTTTTGCCTCCAGAATATTTTTTTATTTTACTTTTTTGTCTCTTGTCACTTAAAGGGGATGCCCCAGGAACAAATTCATCACCTACCCCAGTGATCACAAGAATGGAGTTCCCTAAGTCCCTTTTGTGAATTGAGTGGTAGTGTGCATGCGTGACCACCGCGCCATTCACTTATAGGACTGCCAGAGATAGCGGAGCGCTGTACTTGGCATCCTGTAGACAGGGAATGGAGAAGGGGGTCCCAGATTTGCACTATAGCGCTGCATTCTCGTGGTCAGTGAGGGTCCCAGTGGTTGTGTAGCCAGAAGTAAAGGGCAGAGATAAGGAAATGTGTCTGCTGGATCAGACTACACATTGTTTGTTGTCTGTTACCATGGAGACACACGATCTTCAGATTAAAAAAGAGGTTTGAAATTTTGAAGTGAACGGGTCGCTTCGTTTTCATTTTAGCTGCATTGAGATAATGAAACAAATGTTTGCGAAGAGTGGACATTGCTTTATATTGTATTTACTGCCATTAGATTGTAAGCTCCTCTGAGCAGGGACAAATATGTGCAAGGCACTAGCAACGTAAAGCACATCGGGTTACATAACCTACATTGGAAGCCACTTAATTTTTTTTTGTAGCTCAGCCGTTTTCTGTTAAATAAGACTACACTGCAGTACCAGACACAGCCTGTGGACAAGAGTGGCGCTATTTCTGTAAAAAACAAAACAAAAAAAACCTTTTTAATATGTTCATTTAATGCAAGCCAATGCACTTAGACACGAGGGAAGGGTTAGTGGTAGGGGGGACTCCCATTCGGATGATCAAATAATAATAATAAAAAAAATAAAACCTTGGGAATAATCCATTGGGGACAAGGAGTGCTGATAAATGTTACCCCCAGAGAAGTGTTCCTTGTTTCTTTATAACGAGGAGAAAAGAAATTTCCATAAATCAGTGCACTGTGACTTTTGCATTTTTATTTTTTTTAAATGTTTTTAACCTTTTAATCGTCTTTCTTTTGAAACTATTTGAATAACGAAACTATTTTTACTCTAAAAAAAACAAAAAACAAAGCCATACAAGAAAGAAATGCAGTTCTTTGATACTGCCATTTTTTTTTTAAAGTACATTTTAACATTTTTGGGCAAAAAAAAAAAATCTTTTTAATATTGTCATCGTGGCTGCCTTCAAAAGGGCGTTTTTACTGGGTAAGGCTTCTCTCACACTAGAGGCAGACTTCTCCGGCGGGAGAACAGCCTGCCGGATCCGTGCTGCCGCTAGTGCACGCGTTGTGCCACAGGTCCGCTCCGGTTCAACTGACTATAATGGGGGCTGTCTGGAGTTCCGCCGGCAGCACGGCAAACATGCCGAGAGGCGGGGAGAATAAAACTACGACATGTCGTAGTTTTATTACAGCCGCCTCTCGGCATGTTTGCCGTGCTGCCGTCGGAACTCCGGCCCGCCCCCATTATAGTCAGTTGGGCCGGAGCGGTAGTCCGGGGGCACACGTGCACTAGCGGCAGCACGGATCCGGCAGATTGTTTTCCCGCCTGAACAGCCTGCCGGAGAAGTATGCTAGTGTGAAAGTAGCCCAATATATTATAATTTTTTGCTGTTATAGGATTACCAGTGGAAAAAGTGAATTTTATTTCCTATGGTATAAAAATATTTTAAAATATTTCATAATTTACTTTGTATCCGTTAATTTTGACCCTGTAGCTGACCTGAAACCACCATCTGTCGCGTTTGCTGTTTCAATATCTTCATTTATCTTATTTTAACTTTTTTTTTATTTATTTTTTAAAGATCGTTTTTCGCTTCTGGTGCTATGTCTTGAAAATAATGTGATATTCATGTGATATTTATATTGAGCCACAAGGTTTGCAAAAATGTGAATGTCCGCTGCTTGTACCTCGCTGTGGAGGGAGGGGGGTTTATACAGAGTAATAATTGAGCCATATAATTCTTAAACATGCTTCTTTTACATTGATTTATAAGGGAACGCATAGGTAAGCAAAAAAAATGGAAGCCACCCCCTTTCTTAGTATGACTGATTTATAGTTACAGGATTTTTATTCCACATTTTGGATGTTTATACCCCGTCATACAGTTAGTATCCAATGTTGCCTTAAAGGGGTTTTCCAGGACTTTAATATTGATGACCCGATACGAATTGATTTGTCTCATTAAGCAAGCTTCGAGACCTGTGATGGGGCGTTCCTGAAGTGGAGGACGCTCCACTCACTGCGTGATTGACAGGGCCGGACATTTTTTTTTTATACGTGAGGTACATAATGGAGTTGCTTACTATTAATGTGAAGAAAAAGGGGGTCAGTCAGCCCATCCCAATGTGCAGGTGCGCGCTGCCATGGCTAGAAACACAAAGAAAAAAAACGCAATGCAACAGCACTCTGCAAACCATATAAAGTACAATAATGCCATAGTAATAGAAAGTATTCTGGTGCTAATGCTACGCTTATTTTGCAAATCGGAGACTCTTGGCAAAAAACATTTTGTACAAAATTATTTGGGCCCGTCTGCCACACGTCAAGGCGATCTCTGTAAGACGGGAACCTAACACTAAATGCTACCTGTTATGTGCCATGACGGCCACCATAAAATTCAGGGAGTGTGGGTTCCACATGCATACTGGGTCCACTCTGCTTTTTATCATTTTTGGTGCCAAAATAGCCTCCATTAAATTCAGGGGATGCATTATTGTACTTTATTTGGTTTGCAGAGTACTGTTGCATTGTTTTGTTTTTTTACTATTAATGTGAGGCACATAGTTTTATCAGTTTGGACCTCCATTTGGCTCATATTCATGGTAAATAACCCCATCATGTACCTCACATTAACTCCATGTTGCCTATTATGTGAGGAGGTACATGATGGGGTTACTTACAATTAATGTGAGGCACATGTTGTTAATTTTGAACCTCAGTGTGCGCCTCCCATTAATACTAAGTAACCTAATCAGGTATCTCACACATTAAAGGGGTTATCCAAGTTCTATAATGCCCCCCTCCCCATATGCCCGGGCACCTCACAGAGGTTGTGCTTACCTCGCTCCCTGTTATCCGTGTCGCTTCTCATACCGGCACGGCCGCCTCTGCATCTCCCCGTCACGCAGATGAAAAAAAACAGGGACAGCCAATAGCAGGCTGTGATGGGAACAAGCCTCCCTAGCATCACCCGCAATGCTAGGGAGGATAGTTCCCTTCGCAGCCTGCTATTGCCCCCCCCCCCCCCCCCCCGCACGTCGGATATTTTCATCCGCACGACGGGGAGATGCAGCGGCGGCCGTTCAGGCATCAGAAGCAACGCACATCCCTGGGAACACGGTAACTACAACCTCTGTGGAGGGGTCTGGGCATATGAAGGGCATTATAGAACTTGGATAACCCCTTTAATCCCATTATATGAGAAGCTACTCATAATAAGTTAATGTCCCCTCGCGCTCCCTCCGTCCCTGTCCCCTCGCCCTCCCTCCGTCCCTGTCCCCTCGCCCTCCCTCCGTCCCTGTCCCCTCGCCCTCCCTCCGTCCCTGTCCCCTCGCCCTCCCTCCGTCCCTGTCCCCTCGCCCTCCCTCCGTCCCTGTCCCCCACTGAACTGATATTGAGGATGGGTCATCATTATTTAACTTCCGGGAAAACCCTTTAAAGTAAAGCTTTAGCTTTGGTGTGAACTCTCCACAGTGATGCAACATGAAGATTGCAAATGTCAAGCTGCCCGTTGCTGCCAACGATGGCGAATGCGGTCACCTAGAAATCCAACAGGTCTTTCTGCCAACTGTTGCTTTGTGGTCTTTGTAACTTGTGGGTGCAACCTGCTGTCTTTGGGTTATACATAAGAAGAGGGGGCACAGGAAGTAGCATTTGATTGGCACAATCGTCCTAACTAATCCTGCATAAGGAAGGAATAGCGGTCAAGCAATCCACGGTTCATCTGATCGCTACCTAAAGCAGATAGCCAGCCTTACTCTCTTGTATCTGCCCTTCTGTAGGATCAGGCTACCCAGTGTTTGTTTCTAGTCTTCAAAGGGATTTCCAGGAAATGAAACGGGAATCAGTTACTCATGTCACCGATCCCCAATTATGTTCTGATACTACTATTACTGCCACTGCTCTCCATTTCCTGGACCTGGTCTGCCTGTCAGCCAATCACTGGGCTCAGCAGTGACCCCGCCTCAGCTAGTGATTGGCTGAACGGTCAGTCTAAGTCATTTCCTGTGTGTTGAGCCCAGGAAGTGCAGAGCAGCAGGGACCAGAGCAGCTTGGAGAAAACTTCTCTAAACCAAGTCTGTATAGGAACCGTATGCTCAAAACGGTAGATACTATATTGAACTGATAAAGATCTGTTAGTTTTTTTTGTAATTTAATCCACCACATAAACAGCACATGAAGGTCGTACACTGGGGGGGATGTTATTTTTTGTCTTACTGTACTTTCTAAAAGGACATGACTGTCATT
Organism: Bufo gargarizans; assembly: GCF_014858855.1. Lineage (NCBI taxonomy): Eukaryota > Metazoa > Chordata > Amphibia > Anura > Bufonidae > Bufo > Bufo gargarizans. Next base: position 6,943,682 of record NC_058084.1, read on the forward strand.
TTCCTGTGACCTCACTTTCTATAGAACTGATGATGTATGCAACGTTTCATGTAGTTGATGTGCAATAAAACGTGTTTGCTGACATGTTGTGGCTATAATTCATATCCTGCCGATTCCTGGATTTGATGTATTTATGTCAAAACGCGATGCACCTTTTTTTTTTTTTTGTAGCTTGAAGGGTCAAATACTGGAGCGTTATCTCCTGGTATCATCCATTGTGTTTTATTTTTATTTTTTAACTGAGGAGTCTGTTTTTGGACCTTAACCAGCACTATGAGCCCTTTGATGAAGAAATAGGGCCAGGAACCAAAAGGACAGATGAAGGATCAGAGGCAACCGCTGCCAAAACTGCCCAGTCTTACGCATCTGTGTAGTCGACTACCTAAGAGCTAAGCTAATGACTCTAGGAGCATGGATGGTCCCGTTGTTTTACAGACCCTCTCTCATCTGCGTCTTAAATTGAAACCTTAATTAAAGGGTTTTTCCCTACTTCAACGTGTTTGAAATAATCCACCCACCCAGCGGGACCTTCGCTTGGTTCCGGCTCCATAGGTCTACTACGGTCTTCACTAAACTTCTGTCGGTGTCTTGAATTGGCATGTCACTGCTGGGTCATGTGCCGCTTGAGAACATGGCAGCTCTGTGGTCAGTTGTTGCCCGTGCCGCAAGTTTACATGCCAGGACCGAAGCCCAGTAAGAACAGTGGTGAACCCGTAGAACTAGAACCAAGTGCCGGGGAGCAGGTAGGTGAGCTTTCCTTGGCAGGTTCCAATGGGTGGGGGGCAAACAAACTGAGGTTGGAACATCCCTTATAAGCGGTGGTACATGACTTTTAACATGACTTCCAAAAACAGCGCCACAGTTGCCCACATTGGTTGTGTCTGGTATTGCAACTCTGAAGGAAATAGGGCTAAGCTGCAATGGCACACACAACCTGTAGACAGGCATGGTGCGGTTTTCCAGTTCTGGACATCCCCTCATATACAGTGGATCTTTAACCCCTATAATAGGTTTTGAGAGTATTTTTAGATGAACTTTTATATTTCTATTCAGAAGTGTATGGGATGTTATTTTTTCATGTTGTGTTATTTCTGTGTTCCAGTTGGGCTACTTACACACTAGCGTTTTTTTCTGGTATTGGGACTCTGACGGATATCTATACCGGAAAATAGAAACGCTAGTGTGAAAGTAGCCTTAAATTTTTGGGAGGGTTAAAAAAAAAATGCATGAGCAGAACAGCTGAAGGGGTTATCCAAAAATTTTTAATGATGTAAAAACAGCTACAAACGTTCTGAAAGTTGAAGCAAAAAACGTCTCCTTCCTTCTTTACACCGTTGATCCATTGCTGGTTCTCCAGCGACCTGCTGGCTTACAGTGACCGCTGTAGCATTTACCGTACATGCTGTCGTCTTATTTTTTCATTTATTCATAAAAAAAATTTAAGTTGAATAACTTTTCTGATTACATTTTTGCATTACTTCAGAGAGACACAAATACTTGTTAAATTTTCAAAAGTATATTCATTTTATTTTTAATGGGCACGTGTACGGTCAGAATTCGGTGATATGGTGACACGTCATAGTCTTGTGTGCGGATAGCTTTCATCAATCAAAATATAACCCCTTTATCTAAACTGTTGTAAATAATTCTACGGCGTAACGTTTCATTTGTAGAGTGTTATTGGACCTGTGCTGGAGGTAAAAGTGGGCGACCATTCACTGTGATGCTTTATTTTGTGTTTTCTGTGGTTGTGAAGTGTTTTGAAAGTCCCCTCCTATGTCTTTCTTCCCTTATTTTTTTTTTCCAATCTTTTTCTTTCATTCTTTGTTTTGTGCTTTCTTTTGTTCTTGTTTTATTTCTTTTTTTTTTTCTTTATTGCTATTGTTAGTTTTTTTTTTTCATTTTCATTCTTTCTTTCATGCTTTCTTTATTTATTTTTTTGTGCTTTTTCTTTCTCTGTCTTTCATGCTTTATTTCTTTTGTGCTTTGTTTCTTTCGTGATTGCTTTCTTTCTTGCGTGTTTTGTTTCTGGCTTTCTTTCATTTTTTATTCTTTCTTTCGTGCTTTTTTTTTTCTTTCTCTTTCTTTTGTGCTTTATTTTCTGCTTTGTTTCTTTCGTGCTTGCTTTGTTTCTTTCGTGCTTACTTTCTGTCTTTCTTTCTTTCATTTTCATTCTTTCATGCTTTCTTTCTTTTGTTTTCTTTTGTGCTTTTTCTGTCTTTTGTGCTTTCTTTCTTACGTGTCTTCTTTCTGGCTTTCTTTCATTTTTATTCTTTCTTTCGTGGTTTTACTTTTTCTTTCTCTTTTCTTTTGTGCTTTCTTTCTTTTCTGCTTTCTTTCTTTTCTGCTTTCTTTCTTTTCTGCTTTCTTTCTTTTCTGCTTTGTATCGTGCTTACTTTCTTTCTGGCTTTCTTTTCATTTTTATTTATTTCGTGCTTTTTCTTTCGCACTTACTTTCTTTCTTATGTGTTTTCTTTCTTTCATTATTTCTTTGTTTTTCTTTCTGGCTTTCTTTCTTAACACTAAAATGTTTTTTGGGACTTCAATATTTGTGTCCTATACTTAGAATATGAAATTGGTTGGGGTCCAGCTCCATCGAGTACCATTGTTTACTTGGCACAGCACCATACGTTTTTGGGGTGGCTGTTCCTGGTATGACCGCTCACTGCAACTCAGTCTCATTTAAATGGGGTTTTCTGGTAATAATTTTATTTTTTGTAATTGCCGTAGCCCGCCTCCTGGCTTCAGCAGTGACATGCTGCTTGTGACCACATCACTGTTGAAGCCAGTAATTGGCTGGAGCGGTGCATGTGACTATGTCCATGCACCCCCAGATGTAAACAGAGTGGGGACTGGAAGATCATAGCGGAGGACTGGAGAGATGTGGAGCAGGCAAGTATAAATCTTTTTTATTTTTTTAAAGGAGGCAGGTGGGGGCATGACATAGAATATAGTTAGTGGAAAACCCCTTTAAGTGAAGGGGACTGAGCTGCAATACCAGGCACAGCCAATATCAAATGTACGGAGCTTTGTCAGGTAAAAAAGTAAAGGGACTCGTCCCCTTCAGTTAGCTGATTGGAGGATTGCCAGCCGTTCAGGTATCGGTGACCTGTCCTAATATTGTAATTCAGGAAAACCCTTTTACAAATAAAATTACTCATTAAAAGTTATCAATAAAACGACTTTAGTTAAAAAAATAAAAAATTATTTTACAGTAGATTTTTTTAAGTGTAATATTTTTTTAAATCCCTATTACTTGTGGCTTTTATTCTTGCTCTTCACTTCTCTGCTTCATAGGATATCTCTTGTCTAAGCCTTGAACCCCGTTTAATGCAGATATAACTGTCATTTTATGTTTTTTTCATCTAGGCCATTACTCCCAAACACCAGAGTCAAATTGAAGCAGATATATGCCATTCTAGTACGGCAGCGAACCCCTTGCTGTTGCCGCCATCTTTGTCTTCCGGGAAGTCTCGCAGCAAGAAAGACAAACAGGAGTCTGTGGACGCCTCAGGGTGTAAAAAGTCCCCGTCATTATCCATTACTGACCCACTGCTAAACCAAGGCGAGAATCTGCCATTTGTATCCAATCTCCTTCCTCATGTCGCCATAAAAAGTGTTCAGACAGTGTTTTATAATTGAATTGCAGGGTCGGTTACAGGGCGGTATATGTCACGACAGTATATAATGTACAGAAAGACGTGAAGTCACCCTATGATGTTAAAGGGGTTCTGTCATCTGAGATATTGGTGGCACATGGCGATTCGAGATAGGTGTGGGTCCCACCTCTAGGACCTGCTCCTTTCTTTAGCACAGGGCCCCCCAAATGAACGAGAGCGATCCAAACAAGTATGGCCGCCCTCCACTCACTTCTGTGGGAGTTTCAAAAATAGCAGTTTATCTCCTCAATTCCCATAGAGCTGAATGGAGAGATGGCTGTTCATGCGCAGAGCGCTTCCCATTCTCTTCTGTTTTTCGGAACACCTCATTGAAGCGAATAGAGAGCACACCGTGCATGCGCGATTCGCGCCCGTTCATCTTGGGGGCTCCATTCTATAGATAGGTGTGGTTTCCTAGCAATATGCCACCAGTATCTCAGGTGGTATCTCAGGGTTGTGCTGACTGAACCCCCCACCTTTTATTACCTGTCTGCCAAACAGCTCTTCATCCTGCCCCCCTGGACCAAGCATGCATGTGTTTTGATGAATGGGGAGATGGTAATAATGGTAGGTTCACACCTCCGTTTATCAGATTCAGTGTTCATGGCTGGATCCCCTTGACTATAAGGGGATCCGGCTGCTGTCTGGCATAAGTGTCGATTTTCAGCCGGCATGCAACAGTTTTTGTCCAGTATTTTGCTGGAAAACAGCCAGATCCCATTATAATCGAAGGGTCCGGCGGGGAATGGCAGTATCCGACTAGGCCAGATCCGGTGAACTCTGGCAGGCTGGTCTCTTCTGGAGCAGCCTGCCGAATCTGATAATCCGAGCTGTAAAACTACCCTAACTGAATGCTTGACACTTCCCATGGGATGAAAGGATCGGACATGTTGTAATCAAACTTGTCTGATTCCCCTCTCCCCCCCCCCCCCCCAGGCTAGAGTCTGGACACTACCATAACATTAGTCGGCCAATATCGCCAAAATTGACTGGTTCTGCTAATTTTTCTTTAAAGTGTATGGTCACATTTAAGCATGGCTGTCACCTCTCCTGACAGGTCAGGTTTAGCATTCTCCATGTAATAACCATTCTGGAGCATCTGTACTTGGAGCTCGGCATTGTGGCTTACTCTGTTATTCCTCCTAGAACAAACTGACAAGTAGATGTTACCTTTCTCAGAGGAGCGTGTCCCTTCACAGTCTTATACTGGCAGCACTGCTTGGACAATATCCGACTGTAAGGACATGCCCCAAACTGGTAATACACAGTTGCCAAAGTACTCAAAGATTCTTAAAGGGTTGGCAGGGGTCCGATACCTAGGACCCCCAGCGATCAGCTGTAAGAAGAGGTTGGGCACTCGGTGAGCGCCGCGGCATCTTCCCACTATACATCGGTCACATCTTCAACTGAGCCCCGTAGAAGTGGATGGAGCTGAGCTGCGATACCAAGCACAGCCGGCTGCGCTCCCCAGAGCTATGGGGAGTGCGGTAGCTCCCTAAAACGGCTGATCGTGGGGGTGCTGGGACTCGAACGCCCGCCATTCTGAGGCTAGCTCATCATTATCATTTATCAGATAACCCCTTTAATGAAGCAAATCATCCAAGGTGCACCCACGCCTCTCCACACCCAGTATCAGATTCATAGCACTGGCAGGAAGTTTTTTTGGGCTATGTGAGCCCTCCTTAGGACGAGGCTTCCTAGTTAACTTGTATCTGCCTTTGTGAAGGAATTTGTCCCAAATCTCCCATGCCTTTTCATAGCTTATCTAGCTGTAGAATCCAACATGCCCGATCCTTCTTTCAGAACACCTCAACACACATTAGCTGATGGACCCATGTTGTGTATTGGCTGCGATGGACTGCGTGTAGTTAGAAACCTTGGGAAAAAAAACCAAACTTTAGCAATTGTAGTACAAAACAAAAACATGGAATAGATACAAAGTATCCATTATTTGCTACATTATAAAAAAAGTGCAATGTTTAGAACAATGGTAGGCCATTCCTGGTGTCCGTTTTTTAGTTTTTAAGGGTTATTTTTTAATATTGTGCTTTGAATAATTTTATTTTTGATGTATGTTTTTTTATAGTAGTGCGAATTATGTTTTGTTATTTGTGTAGATTACTTGAGATGTGCAATTGTTTATTCTACTAACTTTAGGTAAAACTTTTACTTTCATCTTGACTTTCTGCTATTTATCTTTGAGGTGATGGTTTCTTTTCTGAAAGATTAAAATGAATTTTTGGGATAGTTTTTTATTTTTTTGCGTATGTTCTTTTTTGGAAATCTAATTTAGTTTACTTACCCGACAAAGATTATTTGTTCCACTTCATAATCATTGAAAGCTCTTTCTTTATAGGTACGCCGCACAACTCAAATCTTTCTAGGCCTTCTGGGCGTAACAACCAAAGGCGAAGATCGCGGCGCCTTACATCGGAAACCTCTGGTGATGTTCTCCGCATGCCTTTCAGTGAGGGACAAAGCCTTTTAAGTTACACAGAAACTCCGCAAGACCTTTCCATACCTAAGGGTAATTAATACATTTCATGCGTGCCCTTCGGTCAGGGTCAAAAAATTGTTTTTCTCTATCTGCAATGCATTTTACACCAGTTTCAGCTTTTCTTTATTTTTATTTTTTTAATTTTTTAAAAATCTTAAAAAAAAAAAATGTAAATTATTAACGCAATCTCGTTTGACACCAGTTTCAGATTTTTTTAATTTATGATTTAGAAAATATTCTCAGCTCATATTACATAATTTCCAGAGTTTGGGTTTTTTTTTTTGTTTTGATTCTACAAATTTTTAAATATTTTTTGGGTTAATGATTTATTTAAAAAATATTTTTAACTCCTTTTACATCATTTCCATTTTTATACAGCTTTTGTCTTAGTTTAATTTTTTTTATTTTTATATATATATATATATATATATATATATATATATACACAAAAATTGTTAATATTGTACAGTGGAATGGTTGCCTACCTTCCCTGAGGACTTGCATCCGATTTACTTTTTTCTAACTGTGCTGCTGTTGTATTTGTGTGTGTGTATATATGTATGTATATATATATATATATATATATATATATATTATTATTTTTTTTTATTAATTTACCTTGTATTTTACACTAGATTTTTTTTGTTTGATTTACAGTTTATATTGCACTGGTTTCAGATTGTTATGTATGAAGTTTTTGGTTAATAATTTACCTCATTTTATAATCATTTCTTGTTTTTTAAGCTTTTTTTTTTTTTTTTTTTTCAGAATAATAAAAATATATCTTCAACCTGTTCTTAACACCAGTTCCATAATGTCAAAGATATCTTCAACTTATTTTAATGGCAGTTTCAGATTGTTTTTTATTTTTGTTTTTTTGATAATTTTAAAATTTTCAGCTCATTTTACATCTTTTCCAGTTTTTTTATAGTCTTTTTGGGGGGGGTTTAGAAAAAAAAAAAAACACATTTACAATGTATTTCAACATCAGATAATTTTTGACATTATAAACCATAAAAAAAAATTAAAAAAAGAAAACGCTCCCAGGTTTTTTGTTTTTTTTTATGAATTTTTAGTTTTTTTTGTAGATTCTCTCTGGATGGAGGGAGAGGGAGTAATGTAAAAATATTTACCTATTTTTGCACCTGTTTTAGATATGTTTAATATGACTTATGATTGATTTATTTATTCTTTTCATTATTATTATTCGGTCTTTGACTTTGCTTGTTGTTTTACAATGAAGAAAAATATTCATAAATGAGTATTTTGTGGCCTGACACGTTTAAATTGACATGGCAAAAGAAAACAGTCCCTTCACCACTCTCTTGAAGAGTTTTTTAATATTGCTGTTTCTGCAGACGCGCTTTCCCCGTTCTAGTTTCACCCACCAAAGACTTTCCCGACGTAATCAGCAGAATGTCATGCCGTGTGTCCCGCAGGACGTCCTATTGTAATACTCTATCGCATTCTTTTGTTTATCTAGTACCCGATGTTGCCTTTGTGCCTCAGGAGACGCTTGAACCACTTGACCTAAGCTGTAACGTGGAAATCAAAACTCCCATTATCCCAGAATCCACCTACCACTGCCCCACTAAAGAAAAGGAACCCTTACAAATGATAACCTGTTCTCCAAAAGCAATAGCTGATGGCAGAATAGCCTCGACGTCATCAGGTAATACTCTCCTTTTACAAGCACATGGCTTGTTTCTCGCACAGCACATCCCAAGCCTTGGAACGCTTCTGCACATTTGGGTAGGTGCCCGGCCATGTTTGCATCATTTTATCTGCTACTATGTAAAGTATTACAGGTAAAGCATTTCTTCTATTACTTAATGATGTCTAATTGGTCAGAAAAGTAAGTTTTCTTGGCAAATGTTACATTTTAGTTTAAAGTCATCAGCCATATCGAGATCTTTTCTGACCGGCGACATGCTAATTATACCAGTTCTATTAAAATCTATTTAGCTAACGATTGCATACATGCAGCTGTAATGATCCAGTATCATATCCAGTTAAAGGGGTTGTGCAGGTTTCTGAAAAATGCCATTTAATTGTGTAAACCTCGTCTAGTCTCCCACACAGCATAATGGTGTACCTGCTCACGTTTCCTCTTCACTTCAGGCTCCGTGTTCGAACTTCCCAAACTTGTGGGCGTAGATGAGCTGCAGCCACAGCACTTCCCATATTGCTGTGCTCTGCAAGATCAGCCAGAAATGTAAATGCCTGTTACACCCTTCCCTGGGCCAAAAACTTTGCCCACTACGTCCCCCATCATCCCCTTGCTTTTTCCTCCCCCACAGCTTTGATATGACAAGCAGTGGCCGACCCTACTTGTTGACTGAGGGCGTCGACCAACCCATTCCAAGATCACATGGGTCTGTCATAACGACCATTCAGCCGGGAATTATGGTGTGATGGAAGGCATCATGAGAGGCCTGGTCATAACGATCATTCAGCCGGGAATTATGGTGTGATGGAAGGCATCATGAGAGGCCTGGTCATAACGATCATTCAGCCGGGGATTATGGTGTGATGGAAGGCATCATGAGAGGCCTGGTCATGACGACCATTCAGCCGGGGATTATGATGGAAGGCATCATGAGAGGCCTGGTCATAACGACCATTCAGCCGGGGATTATGATGGAAGGCATCATGAGAGGCCTGGTCATGATGACCATTCAGCCGGGGATTATGATGGAAGGCATCATGAGAGGCCTGGTCATAACGACCATTCAGCCGGGGATTATGATGGAAGGCATCATGAGAGGCCTGGTCATAACGACCATTCAGCCGGGGATTATGATGGAAGGCATCATGAGAGGCCTGGTCATGACGACCTGGTCATGATGTCAGAGGGTGCAGTGACAAAACCACTCTTCCAAGTGCAAGCACATTAATATGACCCCATTCACATGACCGTAAGGGCTCCGTGCCCGTATTGTGGACCGCAAACAGCGGGTCCGCAATATGCGGGCACCAACCATGTGCACTCTGTGCTGCCGATGCGGACCCCTTGACTTGAATGGTTCCACGATCTGCAAGATTACAGCAAAACATAGGACGTGTCTAATCTTTTGTGGAGCGGGGGCGCGGATGAGAAGCACTATGAAGCGCTTCCGGGTGCTGTTGGGTTCGTGCGTCCACACCATGTCCTATCTTTTGGCGTATCTTGTGGATCGCGGACCCATTCAAGTCAATGGGTTCGGTTCCACACCACTGAGTGCCGTGTATTGCAGACCTCAGCACGGGCACCGAGTCCTTGCGTTTCTCTGAGTGAGCCCTAAGTTGCAGGACTTGGCAGGGTAGGCATAGGAAAAGGGGAAAAATGTATACCCGGATAACCCCTTTAAAGTATACAGGTATAATATATTTTACTGCATTAATCAGCAGAACAAGTAAATGCATCGAACTTTGTACACATAACATGTATTACAAAGTGACTTTTCCAACAGCAATGTCATTTTTCTTCACATACATTTTTGCACAGCAAATAAAACATTTTAGAGTGAGGGGGGGGGGGGGGTGCTACAGCTGCAGTTTACTTTTATTTGCACTCTGGGGAGTTGGGTCTCCTGGTACAAAATAGAATCATACAAGGGGAACATGCGTGTCAGAGGAGCCCGCAATTTTTTGCTGTACTGCACATGGAGCATCCACAGTTCATACCATAAACATCTCATTTCTGATTTTCATCAGTGATTGTGAGCCAAAGCCAGCAGCAGAGGCTACACCGAGATAAGTTGTAAGGGAAAGACCTGCACCTGGTTTTGGCTCACAATAACTGGTGTAAAAACACTGATGTGTGAATAAAGCTTTAGAGATGGGGGGGGAGGGAATGTTGCACACAGCAGATCAGAGTGTGCAGAGCAGGGAAAACATCCATGAAGGACAACTCACACAGGCTTTAGATAGGGAGGAAGCGCGCACACAAGGCAGTTTACAGGGAGAAGGCAGCAGCACCCTGGACACAAAGTATCCAGCATGGATTACTCGGAGGGGCACAGCCAAATAGAAAACATCAACAACAGACTCTATATCGGGGATCTGAAATGAATGACGTACTAAACATTGCAGCACTAACACAGGTCTATAGCCTTGATGTGTTTGCATTGTGTCGTGTCTGTTCTTTAGGTATGTGCGACTTTCTACTATTAGGATTTGTCCTCCAGACATCACCTTATTGTCATTAATCTCTGTTTCATATATAAATAATTTAATGACACGAGATATGAGTAACAAACTAGGAGCTTGTACGTTAACCTGTGACGTGCAACACTGAAAGGGAAAAAGTCATCTAGAAACAACCACACAGCACAACAACCAAAATGACTGTATCTGGCGGACTGGAAGTTAAAGTTTTTTTTTGTGCTTAACAGTAGCACCCCGCTTCATGTGCTTGGTTGCTGCTTATATGCCCAGTTTCCTTGATTTGTCAGCCTCTGCATACTACATCTGTGTTCCAGGTTCCTCCACCACTTGTTGTCTTCTGCTCATGTAAAGCATGTTAAAGGGGTTTTCCGGATTCAGGATATCACTGACCTATTAATTGTAACCAATAAACGACCTACAAGTGGTTGTAGTTTGGACTGAAATATATTAAAGGGGTGACACGTGAGCAGAGCCCTAGCCCATATGGTTTTATAGGGCCTATATAAATCATAGAGGGGTTTCCTAGCTCCGGAGACACCCCTCTATGAGCTAATCTGAGCAACTCCCATTCTGGCAGACTCAAACCAACCTTGTATTACTCGGGGGTGGGACTAGGGGTGATCAGTTGATCACCCCTTTAATATAGTATTAAAGGGGTTGTGTCATCTCAGACATTGGTGGCATATCCCTACAATATGTTAGCAATGTCAGATAGGAGTGGATCCCGCCTCTGGGTCCCCTGAAGTGTAGGAGAGCACACCGGACATGCGTGGGATGCTCTCCATTCACTGCTGTCGGAGTTCTGAAAATAGCTGACGCGCTTGCCCGTAGCAATCTAGGGGTAACGTGGTGCACTCTCCTTCACTTCAGGTCCCTTGTTCTGGAGATGGGAGCCAGTCCCAGAGGTGGGACACGCTCCTATCGAACATCGGTGTTATATCCTAGCGATATGCCACCGATGTCCTAGACAAGACAACACCTAGGTCTGACTTATTCTTAGGATACTTGCCTGTTGATACAAGGAACACGGAGATGAGGAAGGATGAAAGATGTGAAGAAGTGTTTATATCGAGAAGAACGGTCCGGTCTGGGCACAACGCACAAGAATTGTTAAGATGTTATACATAGAAAGCCTTAGTTAGATCCAGGGTAGTTCAGAGTATCTCCTAAGGTTTTGTTCTCCTGCTGCTTTGTGAATTCTGAACCCTAAAGCCTTGTTTTGTTTTTTTCCCGATACCATGGTCCATAAGTAATCAATCAAGGGGATCCTTGCCAAACCTTTGACATTTTTGGACTAATTAATTATGAGAAGACCTAACTCATTAGAGAAGAGTGAATAGAAGGAGATAAACACATGAGAAGCTTGAAGAAGATTCTGCCAAATAACATACTACCTATGGTCTCCAGGTGGCAAGATCAACATGAAGGCAATTAGTTTAGGAGTAAATTACAACCTAGAATTCTTCTTAGAGGTTTCTTCTTTCATACCTCAGTAGAATACAACGTTCTCTCTTTCAAGGTCATTAACCTCATTAGCCGTTTTTCTCTTTTCTTCTTCGTGTTTTTTTTTTTTTGTTTCTTTTGCCTCCTCAAATTCTTATTGTAGCATGTGAATAGTAACGAGTAAAAGTCCTTTCGCCCCGTGGAGTCTTGGATTGAATTCATGTGTCTTCTTATTGGCATCCTGAGACCAATAGGCATTGATGATGATGATGAAGTAGTATGCTAGGGTTAAGTGTATACGAGTCCCCAGGCTTTCTGAACGTGCTTCTGCATCTGGCTTTGCCTGTGCTGTCTTTTCCTCAGAAGACTGACGTCTGGAAGGAGGAATAATTCTGATTTACAATTTCCACTTTTTCACCTAAGATGAGGCCCAGAAGAATCCCCTTGTAGAACACAATCCCCAGAGACGTAGATCAGGGTATAATAATCAGTCCTCTAGCGAGATTTACGACGGAGCTGATATCGCTGGAAGGACCAGGCAGAACTATCCGTCTTCTCACAGAGATGCCAGAATATTGACTCGAAGAGGAGATTCCTATTGGGGCGTGCTGGAAGGAAATCTCATATTCACTCCACGGACCTGAACGAGTTAATAGGAATTGACCAATTCAGGCTTTCTTGGGTGAAGCTCCTCATTTTGTCGCCATAGCTATAACGAGCGGTTTCTAAAGGCGAGATGCAACAAAGGGTTAACCGCTTCCTCAGCCTTCACATACCGGCATCCATTATTGCGCGGATCTCGCGTGCAGGAGGGAAAAAGAGCCCATTGATTGTACATGAGATTTGCCGGCCTGGTGCTAAAAGCACGTGCTGTAGAAGGAAGGATGGAGGAGGATTGTGGGAGTTATAGTCCCCCCACTGCCACGTGATGTGCATCCTGTATGGAAGACTGATCGTCTCTTCTGTAATATTGCGAAATTGAATGTGATCCTGTTTCTGTAGGGAATATACTCATGGGGTTCACTGTGTCCCCGATTCTTAGGTGGTCGGCTGATTAGCTTTTTGAGCCTTTGATTAAGACTTTATTGGCTTCTTCTAACCTGATGGTCGCTGTGGGCGGCTGCGCCGTTTTTCCTGTGCTCATTAACACCCTCTGCTTCAGCATTGCTGCTGACTAGGCAGCCTGCAGGTCTGACCCTATGTTTACCATGCTTGTAGAATTCATTTTTAAAAGGGTAGCGCCCCCCCCAATGAGCCAGAGCGGAGAGCCATCAAAGACTAGTGGCCATCTCTGGCCAATGCCAGACGCCTGTTTATTACAGGAGCGCCATTCAGCTAACTGGTTGCCATATAATGCTACGTTTCCCCTTCTGTCAATGCCAGGGAAACGGGCCACCAGCCACATCGTACCCGGCCAAATCAGCTATGTGTTGTGGGTCTCGAGCTCCGGACCCATGGGGCCTCGGCTTATGGGCTCTTGCCCATGACAGTATGTATTTTAGGGTCCATTTACAGGTCCGTATGCGTTTTAAGGATCCGCAAAACACAGACACCAGCAATGTGCATTCCGCATTTTGCGGACATCTCATAGAAAATGCCTTTTCTTGTACGCAATTGCAGAAAAGAATAGGACATGTTCTATTGTTTTGCGGAACGGAAGTGCGAATCCAGACAGCACATTCCGGCCCCGTTGAAAATGAATGGGTCCAGGCGCACTTGTTCCGCAAAATTTCGGAACGGATGCGGATCCCATTTTGCGGACGTGTGAATGGACCCTTACAGTCCACAAAAAAAGCGGAGGACATCCGTGTTACATCCATTTAGTTTTTTTGCAGACCCATTGTAACAATGCCTGACCAGTATAGGACATGTTCTATTTTTTTGCGGAACGGACTTGCGGACATACGGAATGCACATGGGAGTAATTTCCAATTTTTTGCGTTCCGCATATGGGCCGCAAAAAGAAACAAACAGACAAAATACGTTTGTGTGCATTCTCTGCGTCATCTCACTGGTGTCGTCTGCGATCCCTTTAACAAGATGATGGAAAAGATGGCCCATTCAGAATGTGGCCCTTTTTGGGGTGATTATTCCAGCTTTGTGTCCAAAGTTCTGCTCCGTTCACTTCAGAGGTGCTAAACTGCAATACCAGGCACCTCCTTTGGATAAGAGAGGCGCTGCTTCTGGGATTTTTTTTTTGTGTCCCATTAATGTTTTTTGTAATGTCTGTTACCTTTTTAAAGGAGCAGTTAAAGCTTTCTGTTTTTCTTTTTTTTTTTTTTTTACGTTCTTGCGCAATTTTTCCCTTTTTTTTTTTTTGTGCATGCGAATTCTGTGAAATATAATAGAATGAGAAGGCTATACATTACAACGTATGTCTGTGCGTTCTGAACAAGACTCTGTAGGGAAACTGCCCTTTGATAAGCAGTTGTCAATTCATACATTTCCAGGAGCAATAACAGAGGAACAGCACATAGATCTAAGATACAGCTCTACTATTTAATGGAGGATGCAGGTAGTTACTAAGACCTGTCAGGAGAGGTTAGAGCTCCTCTTTAAGCCTCATGCACTTGGCAAAACCCCATATGTGAACCCTGTGCGGCGGCTGCTGTAGACACTCTGTGCTGCTGTGAGGATATTATGATACTCTAACCATCTAAAACTGAAATGTGCTTTACTTGATTCACATTGATACAGCAAGCAACTCGGCAGCTCCATATGGGTTCAGCAGCCCCGAGTTTGTCGACTGTAGCAGAGCTGTATCGCATTGTGATTTTACACAGGACTGCAGGAAAACGCAGTTAAGTAACCCTGACTCAGCCCATTATCAGGAGGGATGAAAGGCTGAGTCCATGAAGTGACAAGTGACTAATTCAGCACTGCTACATCCTTCGGCCTTTTCTCAGGTTTCTCAAGGCATTGAAGGAGTTTTCCAGGAGTACAGTATTTATGGACTATCCTCTACAATAGGTAATCAGTATCTGATCATGGCGGTCTGACTACCGGCGCTTCAGTGAGTGCTGCGGCCTCTTCCTGTGCCAGTGTGGTCATGTTCATCGGTCACATGGTCTAACTCTAGTGAATGGGCCTGGGCTGCAATACCACACACAGCCACTGTGCAGTGGACGGCGCTGTGCTTTGCATGCTGTGAGGAGGTCGCAGCGCTCACCGGAGCACCACAGCCCCTGATATTTATCCTCAGTATAAGTCATCAGTATTGAACTCCCCAAAAAATACTTATCCAATGTTTAATGTAAAAAAATTGGATATCACATAGGACATGACAATCTTTCAAACAAAACCAGAACCAGCCCTGTACCTCACATGGATCCAGAGATCTCCCCATTCATGGATTTATATCAAGCTTGCAGCTCAAGGGGAGCGTCTTTTCTGCTGCAGCTCAGGGGGCGTGTCTATTTTTCTGCAGTTCTCTCCCTATCACAGCTCAGGGGGCGTGTCTATTTTTCTGCAGTTCTCTCCCTATCACAGCTCAGGGGGCGTGTCCATTTTGCTGCAGTTCTCTCCCTATTACAGCTCAGGGGGCGTGTCCATTTTGCTGCAGTTCTCTCCCTATAACAGCTCAGGGGGCAGTTGAAGGATGACACCTGGGCATGTGCGGCCATCTCAGTGAAATAAGAAAAAGAACAAACTGCAGGTGGCGCTATACAGATACATTTTATTGAATAACTCAGTGGCTATACTCAATTTTTAATTACATGCAATTACAAAAGTGTTCAGATCCAGGTGCGGATTTGAAAAATCTAGAATATTTTTTGTTGGACAACCCCTTTAATGTCTTTGCCTGGGAACTTGGTGAAATTAGGTTGTAAACCATTAATAGAGGCACCTTGGATCCCTGCAGTCGGCTGTTGCTGGCAGAATACTTAACGTGTGTAGTATCTATATCAGTGTTTCCCAACCAGTGTGCCTCCAGCTGTTGCAAAACTACAACTCCCAGCATGCCTGCACAGCCAAAGGCTGTCCAGGCATGCTGGGAGTTGTAGTTTTGCAACAGTTGGAGGCACACTGGTTGGGAAACACTCATCTATATATTAGGGTGCAGCAGATGAGGCCCCTTGCTGGGTATAGTGGACGACCCCTAATAGTAAGGATAGAGGTCTCCTGGAGCACATGGGATGGTGGTTGTACAGCTCCCTCAGACCAGTCTTCTCCATGTACAGGTCTGTCATGTTATTTCCTGTGCAGCCAGATTCCAGGGCCTTCCTTCCAAGACTGATCACCATTATAGAGCAGGGACCAGCAACCTTCAGCACTTCAGCTGCTGTAAAAACTACAACTCACAGCATGCACACTTGGTCCGCTGTTCTTGTAACTCCCACAACATTGAAAGGAGGATTCTGGGAGTTGTAGTTTCAGAACAGCTGGAGTGCGGAGGTTGCTGATCACTGATGTAGAAGGTCGACCTGAGCACAGATCTGCGTCTGTGTCTCAGAGGGTTAAGGCCAAACGCACACAAGCGAGTTCAATGCGAGAAACTCACAGTGGGAGCTCCCGTTCTGACCTCTGCTCCTCTGACAGGATCACACAGCAGTATAATGATTTACAATGCTGTGTGTCCCTGACAGACCTAGAATCTACTGAATGGCATTATGTCAGTGTAACCCACTAGATTCCAGGTCTGTCAGGGACACACAGCATTGTAAATCATTATACAGCTGTGCGATCCTGTCAGAGGAGCAGAGGTCAGAACGGAAGCTCCCACTGCGAGTTTCTCGCATTGAACTCTCTCGTCTGGTCTAATAGTGAAAAGGGTTTTCTGAGACTTATATACTGATGACCCTTATTCTGGATAGGTCATCCGTATATGTTCGGTGGACCTGCGCCGATCAGCTGTTTGAGAAGTCAGCGGCACTCCCAGTAGCGCCGTGGCCGTCTCGCAGCTTCCCCTGGGCCAGTGATGTCATGTTCATCAGTCACATAGCCTAGGCGCAGCTCAGCCCCATAGAAGTCAATAGAATACAATGTACGGCGCTGTGCTTGGTGAGCACAGAGAAGGACGCGGCGCTCGCAGGAGCACAGGTGCCTTCTCAAACAGCTGATTGCCGGGGGTCCCAGGTGTCGGACCCCCACCGAGCAGATACTAATGAACTAGCCAGAGGATAGGTCATCGGTATAGAAGTCTCTGAAAATCTATGGCATTTAAGGAGACGGCAACCCTGCAGTTGTCGGGCATTTAAATGCATCTAATGTGTATGGGGACCTACCGACTCCTGATGGGGGTCAGCCTGATCCTTCTGTTTTCAAGGGGGTAAGCAGCCGCTAGGGGTGTCTGACAGCAGCTTGTTCCCTTCTCCCATTCAAAACAAGCATCTGTGTGGGGTGGCTGAACAAGCATTGACCGATAGCTACAGGTGTAGCAAACGTTAACTTGCCACTTCACACGGTTAATACGCAGTTGCAGCAAATGGTCACTTGCCGTTTTCTGTGATTTTGGTTGTGTTAAGTGTCAGGTAAAAGTTTGCTGCAACAGTGTGTTTGATGTGTTAAGCTTCAGGTTATTGTTTGCTACATCTGTATCTAAAATGTATGGCCAGCCATAGGGCCGCCACCAACGCCATAAATTACACAGTGGATGGAGATTTCTGCTTCTGGCTCCATCCACTGTATAGTCTATGGCACCGGCGGCTGCTTAGTAGGGGTGCCGGGTGTCAGACCTCTGCCCATCTTATATCAATGACCGATCCTGGAATTCATTATTAATGACCCATCCATACAGCAGGTCATCAATGTTAGATTGATGGGGGCACCCCCTCCAATCAGGTCTTTGAAGGTGCCATAGCGTCGTATAACAGTACAGTACTCAGTCCCATCCTCCTGAATGGGACTGAGCCGCACGTAGGCCATGTGACCGATGGACTAGACATCACAGGTCGAGGAAGGGGCCGCAGCACTCGCCCGAGCACCGCAACCCCGTCTAACAGCTAATCGATGAGGGTGCCAGTAGTTCGACCCCCACCAATCAGATATTGATGGCCTATCTTGAGGATAGGTCATCAATATCCAAGTCCCGAAAAAAACTGTTGTAACCTAGCAATGACTCCTTATAGCCCAGAAGAAGTGTTTGCAGAGAACATATTAATTTTCAGTGATTCCTCCAATTTTTGTAGGGCAGATGTTTGAGGGGCGCAGGCTTAGTCAAAGGGGCAGTGGTGGAGGGCTTCTGCTGCAGCCAGTTGCCTTACAGCCAGAGACAGGTCTGACCTTAGGTTTGTAGAGAAAAGGTGGAAAATAAACTGGAACATGTGGTAAAAATCTTTTAGATATTTTTCAGTTTTGATTGACACAGAAAAGGGTCAATAGATTTTTTAAATGTGTGTATTTTATACTTTTTACATTTCCATCCTGATTGTTTCCGTTGTCGTATTGGCGCCAGTGTCAGTGACCTTGTCCTCTCGTTTGCAGCACTGGAGTCCCACGCACTTTCCTTACACACCACCGTGGCTTTGCCGAACAACTTGAAGCCGCCTAAAGGAAGCAAGAAGAAAAAGTCCTCGGGCGTCTTGAGCACGGAAATGACGGTGACGTTATCGGCCACTGCAGCGGAAAACAAACCGCCCGATCGCCTGCAAGAAAAGATAATGAAGAAAGTGAATGACAAAGACAAGCAGCCGGACATTGGTAAAGGACGCCATTTTATTTATGTTTTAAAGACCCAATGCCGTGCAGCTAAATGTACGCTGCTGTTCCCTGTTCTTCAGCGACCTGACAGGAAGTAGTGCAGCTCTGGAGTATAATACAGGATGTAACTCAGGATCAGTACAGGATAATTAATGTAATGTATGTACACAGTGACTGCACCAGCAGAATAGTGAGTGCAGCTCTGGAGTATAATACAGGATGTAACCCAGGATCAGTACAGGATAAGTAATGTAATATATGTACACAGTGACTGCACCAGCAGAATAGTGAGTGCAGCTCTGGGGTATAATACAGGATGTAACTCAGGATCAGTACAGGATAATTAATGTAATGTATGTACACAGTGACTGCACCAGCAGAATAGTGAGTGCAGCTCTGGAGTATATTACAGGATGTAAGCCAGGATCAGTACAGGATAAGTAATGTAATGTATGTACACCGTGACTGCACCAGCAGAATAGTGAGTGCAGCTCTGGAGTATATTACAGGATGTAACTCAGGATCAGTACAGGATAAGTAATGTAATGTATGTACACAGTGACTCCGCCAGCAGAATAGTGAGTGCAGCTCTGGAGTATAATACAGGATGTAACTCAGGATCAGTACAGGATAAGTAATGTATGTACACAGTGACTGCCCCAGCAGAATAGTGAGTGCAGCTCTGGAGTAGAATACAGGATGTAACTCAGGATCAGTACAGGATAAGTAATGTATGTACACAGTGACTCCACCAGCAGAATAGTGAGTGCAGCTCTGGAGTATAATACAGGATGTAACTCAGGATCAGTACAGGATAAGTAATGTAATGTATGTACACAGTGACTGCACCAGCAGAATAGTGAGTGCAGCTCTGGAGTATAATACAGGATGTAACTCAGGATCAGTACAGGATAAGTAATGTAATGTATGTACACAGTGACTGCACCAGCAGAATAGTGAGTGCAGCTCTGGAGTATAATACAGGATGTAACTCAGGATCAGTACAGGATAAGTAATGTAATGTATGTACACAGTGACTGCACCAGCAGAATAGTGAGTGCAGCTCTGGAGTATAATACAGGATGTAACTCAGGATCAGTACAGGATAAGTAATGTAATGTATGTACACAGTGACTGCACCAGCAGAATAGTGAGTGCAGCTCTGGAGTATAATACAGGATGTAACTCAGGATCAGTACAGGATAAGTAATGTAATGTATGTACACAGTGACTGCACCAGCAGAATAGTGAGTGCAGCTCTGGAGTATAATACAGGATGTAACTCAGGATCAGTACAGGATAAGTAATGTAATGTATGTACACAGTGACTGCACCAGCAGAATAGTGAGTGCAGCTCTGGAGTATAATACAGGATATAACTCAGGATCAGTACAGGATAAGTAATGTAATGTATGTACACAGTGACTGCCCCAGCAGAATAGTGAGTGCAGCTCTGGAGTATAATACAGGATGTAACTCAGGATCAGTACAGGATAAGTAATGTAATGTATGTACACAGTGACTGCCCCAGCAGAATAGTGAGTGCAGCTCTGGAGTAGAATACAGGATGTAACTCAGGATCAGTACAGGATAAGTAATGTATGTACACAGTGACTCCACCAGCAGAATAGTGAGTGCAGCTCTGGAGTATAATACAGGATGTAACTCAGGATCAGTACAGGATAAGTAATGTAATGTATGTACACAGTGACTGCACCAGCAGAATAGTGAATGCAGCTCTGGAGTATAATACAGGATGTAACTCAGGATCAGTACAGGATAAGTAATGTAATGTATGTACACAGTGACTGCACCAGCAGAATAGTGAGTGCAGCTCTGGAGTATAATACAGGATGTAACTCAGGATCAGTACAGGATAAGTAATGTAATGTATGTACACAGTGACTGCACCAGCAGAATAGTGAGTGCAGCTCTGGAGTATAATACAGGATATAACTCAGGATCAGTACAGGATAAGTAATGTAATGTATGTACACAGTGACTGCACCAGCAGAATAGTGAGTGCAGCTCTGGAGTATAATACAGGATATAACTCAGGATCAGTACAGGATAAGTAATGTCATGTATGTACACAGGGACTCCACCAGCAGAATAGTGAGTGCAGCTCTGGAGTATAATACAGGATGTAACTCAGGATCAGGGATTAGCAAACTTGATGTTTTAAATTTAGGATTCTGGGGCAATTCCCTTATGGATTCTGTTATCACGGAATATGACGGAAGCCTTTAAGAGGCATTCCATTTTGCATTCAGTCATAATAGAAGTCTATGAGCAGCATAGTGGATCTGGACGGTCTTTGTTATGCAGGAGTCCTGTGAAAGGTATCATTGCAGTCAGCTGAGCTAGCCTTGCAAGACCTGGAGTAACAGAAAGGACTTTTTTATCATCCACAGGAGTCGTAAAATCGGAGAAGAAAATAAAGTCTGAAGACAAAACCTCTTCTGCTGGTAATGTTCTCATGTTCCTCCTTAGTTTCTAGTAGGAGGATTGTGTTATCTTAACGGGTTTTATCTTTTGATGACCTATATTTGATCCCTATTGGGGACAGTTTGATGGTAATGTCTGTAAAGCGCTGCGGAATATGTCAGCGCTATATAAATACATGAAATAAGTAATGAATACCTATCGCCCAGAGGTCCACGGGTCATCCGTCTCAAATCGGTGACTACCCGACACCCCCACCAACCCGCTGATATGGGCTGCCAACAGCACCAGAATCTATACAGTTTACAGAGCTGGACAGCACCATACACCGTGTAGTGGCCATACCGAAGTACTGCCGATCAGCCTCCAACTTCTGATCAGTACACTGACAGCCGCCGGCGCTGCCGCAGCCCTAAACAGCTGATCTGTGGGGGGTGCTGCTTGTCAGACCCTCACTAATTTGGTATTGACCTATCCTGAGGATAAGGTGATCAATATCTGTAGCCCCGAGAACCCCTTTAACATATTTATCATTGTCGAAAAAGCACTGACATATTCCATCTAATGAGAACACCAACCCTTTAATTGTAGAGGCACGGCATTGTGACGGAGCAGTGTCTGTGATTAATAGTCACGATAAGACGTGTTATATCAGTGCAGACTCTTAACCCATTGAATAATTCTGTCTATCTTGAGAGTAAAGTATCAAGGCCTATCCTCAGGTCATCGGTTTTTTATGGGTGGGGGTCAAGCTCTCTTCTCCATCAGCTGTTTGAAAGGGCTGCAGTGCTCCACTTTTGTACAGTATGCCAAGCACAATGCCATGGTTATATAATGGCTATGCTTGGTATTGCATTTCAGTCCCTTTTCAGCTGTTCTGTGGAGGATGCTGGTTATCTTGAGGCTAGGTCATCAACACTTAACCCCTTCACTGCAATCGCCATACAAGTACGGCGCTAGAGCGATGGGCAGACATGGCGCTCGTTCACAGCTGGCGTCAAGGGTGGCGGGTCTCTGCTGTTATAAAACAGCAGAGACCCGCGGCTAATGACCACGACCAGCAATAATGCAGATCGCGGTCATAAAAGCCTTTTAGATGCCGTGATAAAGTGAGATCACAGCTCGCGCTTCTAGCCTTCTTACCAGCATCCTCTGCGACCAAGGAGGATGCTGGTAATTACATGATTTTCCTATTATATGACGTAAAGTCATGATTTTATGAAGGACACGGAGGCAAGTATTGCATTAACTCTCTCTTTACTTCTACCATAGCAGCAAAGAAAAACAACATTGAGGGTACAGAGCCATGGTAACAACCCCTCCCCTCAATCCCAGTGTATATAAGGTCTGTTCCCACTGGGATCCTCCTCTTAGTGTGCTGCCAGGAAAATTCCAACTGGAAGAGAAAAAAACATCTTCTGGAAACTCGACCGGACCGACTGGAGAACTTCGTCCGAGACCTCCTCAACTGGAAGCAAGAACAGGGGAAAAAAAACTGAAGTAGAGGCAAAGAATGCTGGAACATGTCCTCCAACACCTGACATCTTCAACCTATGGAGAAACAATTGATAAGGAAGCACTGAGAAATCGTGTAGGACAAAAATCATACATGTAGCACTGTTATAAGTTAACCAGATACAAAATAACTGAGAAGTTAAACCGACAATCAATAAGGGCAACAAGGGAGGGTCAGCAAGAAGGGTGGGCCAATCTGCTAGCTTCATGACATCTTCCAAGCGCGCACCAGAGATGGTCATGGATGTGGCTGCTGTGCTCCGAACCGAGTGTGCGGTAAAAATGGAAGTATCAACCCCCGAGAGGGATAAGATCCACTTGACCCAGCGTGAGAGAGTAACGCTGGCGACTGGGGAGAAAGGTCTGCGGAAGGAAATGAACAGAAGAGGATGAGCCGAGGATCGTAATCCGAGCGTGCTGCGATTTATACTCATGTAAGCAAGCCACAGGACGCAGCTGCGGTGAAGAGGGAAAAAATGGATAGGATACCGAACGGATGTTAGTTTTAGTACGTCGGGAGATATTAAACGTAACTCCCTCTGGCGTAAACGCACGGGTGTCATGGTCCAACGCCCGGACATCCGACACTCTTTTGCAAGAGATCAGGCAAAACAAGGTGACCAGCTTCGCGGATAACTGTCGCAATGACAACTGTTCATTAGACGGCCAAGCAATGAAAAAGTTCAAAACCGTGGACACATCCCAGGTCGCCGAGAAACGCGGTCTTGGTGGACAGGAAAGACGAGAACCTCGGAGCGGTCTACAGACTAGAGGGTGTTGCCCCGCCGGCATCCATCAAAACCACCATGTTGAGACGAGATTGCGGACTTGTAAAGGTTGATAGTACGGTACGCTTTACCTTCCTCAAACCAAAATGACAGAAAGAGCAACACCGCATTTACAGATGCCTCAACGGGATCCAGATCCCGAACGAAGCACCAACGAGCTTAGAAATCTCAAGCCACCCGATAGGCTCGTCTAGTTCCGGGAGCCCATGCGCTCTCCAGTAAGAATCTAGCCGTGTCCAAAACGCCTGTGACGTCCAAGGGACCCCCGACACCCTGCAAGCGAGGAGTTGTAGAACCCCTACTTGAAGTAACAGGTGCGGCTGACCGGCTGGTCCTTTGAGTAACTGAGGATGAGCGGGCAGGAGGAGCGGCTCGTCGACAAGCAATTCCAACAGGTGTGGGAACCACGATTGAGTTCTCCAAAAAGGTAGGACCAGTTCGGCAGATTGGCGCCGGATCTGGAGCAGAACTCTCGGGATAAGTGTGAACGGCTGGAACGCGTACATGAGGGACCCTGACCACTGTTGGAGGAAAGCGTCCACAGCCTCTGCTGCCGGATCTGGCCGCCAGCTGAAAAACCTGGGAAGTTGTGCGTTCAAACGTGACGCAAAGAGATCGATGGAGAAGGGGCCCCATCGAGATGAAACGGCAGAGAAGACTGTCACGTCTAATTTCCAGTCGCTGGAGTCGGTCATGAAACGTAAACTCCAGTCTGCCTGAGTATTGTGGAGGCCCGGAAGGTATTCCGCGACCACCATGATGTTCCTGCACAAACAATGTTCCCAGAAATCTCTCGCTAAGTGTGTCAGTACGGAGGAACGCGTGCCGCCCATGCAATTCACATATCGGACCGCCGACACATTGTCCATACGGAGCCTGATACAGGCTCTGACTGTGTCATGGGGAAACTCTGGATCGCTAATGAGCCCGCCAGGAGCTCTAGAGCGTTGATATGGAGTCGTGACTCATCCAGAGACCAGGGCCCTCCGGTGGAGACGCCGTTGCAATGGGCCCCCCAGCCATGAAGACTGGCATCCGACTCTATGATGAGGTCCGGCTGGGGCCCGAAGATCACCCTGCCATTCTACACCGAAAGATTGTGGATCCACCACATCAACTCCTGTCTGGTTTCCTCGTCTAGAGCGAGGGTGTCGACATAAGACGCCCCCGCTCGTAGATGCACAATTTTGAGGCGTTGTAATGCCCTGTAATGGAGAGGAGCCGGAAATATCGCCTGGATGGATGATGCTAAAAGACCTATTATTCGTGCCAGGTGTCTTAGGGATACCTGCGGCAGCGTCAGGGAGTGTCTTAACTCCTTGCGAATAGCTCGCACCTTCGCCTGGGGAAGACTGAGTGTCAAAGCAGTGGACTCTTCGGTGAACTCCAGAAACTTCATGGACGATTTTTCCCGATTGATAATGAAACCCAGGTTTGCGATGAGCACCATGGACATTTCTAAGTGTTCCTGGAGGACAGAGGGACTGTGAGCCATGAACAGAATATCGTCCAGGTAAATAATCAAATGCACTCCCCGGCTGCGAAGCCAAGCCACTACCGGAAGCATCAGCTTGGTGAAGCACCACGGAGCGGAGGAAAGTCCGAAGGGGAGGCACGTGAAACGCCATACCTGGTCGTTCCAGAAAAACCGAAGAAGATCTCTGGAGCAGGAAGCTACGGGGACCGTAAGGTAAGCATCTTTGAGGTCCAGTTTAGCCATGCAATCCCCAGGGAGCAGCATATCCCTTAGAAGGTGGATTCCCTCCATCTTGAAATGGCGGTAACGGACACACTCGTTTAGAGATTTGAGGTTGATCTCTGGCCGCATTTGGCCTCCCTTCTTCTGCACTAAGAAGATTTTGCAGACCACTCCTGTGTGTCCCGTGGGGGCAAGTTCTATCACCCCCTTGTGAAATAATTCTGTCAGTTCCCTGTGAACGAGTGACTGTGCTGGGCTGGACAACACCATGGGGTGAGGAGGAGACAGGCCTATCGGGTTGGCTACGAGATGTATCTCGAAGCCTTTGATCGTGGACAGTACCCAAGGGTCGGAGGTGATACCTGCCCAAGCATGCGAAAAGAACCGGAGTCTGCCCCCGATGCAACTGACAGAAAAAAGCAGAGGATTGGGACTTACCATATGGACGTCTGGCACTTGGATTGCCACGGAAACCTCTGGATCGGCTTGGTCCACCTCGGGATGGAAAGAAGGCGGGCTGCTGCCACTGATCCTGGAGAGATGCCCGGTATGCGTAGGAGCCTCTACCCGAACCTCGGGTGTGAACAGAGGACCGGCCGGACAGGCGGCCCCGGGAACTGCCGGCCCTGGTGGAGAAACGATTGGGGAACACCCTGCACATAGATGTCTGCGCTTTGTCGAGAGCCGTAAAGGCACCAACGTACTTGCCCAGCTCCTTGATGAAATAATCTCCAAATAGGAGACCGTGGGCATCCTTGCCAGCTTCTGACAATGCCAGATTGGCCAACTTAGGCTCAATGTTCATCAAAATCGCTTTCCGCCTCTCTATGGCGAGCGATGTGTTCACGTCTCTGGCTATACAGATAGCCCTATGTATCCATCCCCTGAGTTCTTCAGGGTCAACTTGCTTGCCGTCTGCCTTAGCGGCTTCGGCCATATCAAAAATCTTTGCAAGTGGGCCACTACTTGTGTGTCGCATATTTTATGCGGGATAAGTGGTCGTGGGCATTCTGCCCGCAATTTGCTACGGGTCTCTTTATTAAGGGGCTTACGTATCATGGCCTCCATATAATGTGCCACATGCGTGGCCGAAAGCCACTCGGAGGACCGGGGATGGTGTAACAAATAGCGGTTCCCCAGCCGGATCCATAAGGGAAACCGCAGAACCTGACGCTGCATCCGGGTAGGCAACAGTAGTCGGCCGACTCGGGGAAAGGTCAGCTTGGGGAGATGGATCCACTTCAATATCGGCAAAATCCTCCTCTGAATCATGCAGAGAATGCAATGAAATGCAGGGAAAAAAGGGGGAGGAAAAACCCACTAATACCGCTAAGAGAACGGCGAACAGTAGCTTACAAAAAAACAAACCTAAGCCTGAATATATATAAGATGCCCCAGACAACTTCCTCGGGCCCAAAAAGGGAGGGGAACGCTGAAGGGCCACAAAAACAGCTGAAAAGGAAAAAGCATAGATAACATTAACTTTCTCTGTACTTATCTGGAGGATCCCAGTGGGAACAGACCTTATATACACTGGGATTGAGGGGAGGCGTTGTTACCATGGCTCTGTACCCTTAATGTTGTTTTTCTTTGCTGTTATGGTAGAAGTAAAGAGAGAGTTAATGCAATATGAGCCTCCGTGTCCTGATATATAAAATTGATTTTAATGCGCTGGGTGTCGCTGAAGAGACCCAGGGCATTTAAGATGCAAATCTTATTTTGGCCAGCAGGTGGAATGCCAACATAAGAAATGAGCAATTCTGAACGATTAATGGATTTAAAAAAAAATCCATGACCGTTCAGAATAAAAAAAAATAATTGGATTTTGTAGGCTCAAATACGAGCTTCAAAAATAAAGAAAATAAAAACCTGTAAAAATATAAGTTTACCGTAAATAACCTCCCTTTGT
Organism: Bufo gargarizans; assembly: GCF_014858855.1. Taxonomy (NCBI): domain Eukaryota; kingdom Metazoa; phylum Chordata; class Amphibia; order Anura; family Bufonidae; genus Bufo; species Bufo gargarizans. The sequence continues at coordinate 6,970,425 of NC_058084.1, forward strand.
GTAGAATAAAAAAATAAATACATAAATAACAAAAAATATAAACATCATGGGTATCGCCACCGCTGAAAATGCCTGTACTATTAAATTATAAAAATATTTTACCAATACGGCGAATGGCTTAATGGGGAAAAAAAGAGTCTAAATGGCTAATTTGCCTTTTATTCATTGCTTCTCTTACCCAAGAAAATGTAATAAGATGTGATCAAAAAGTCACACACACTCCAAAATGGTATCAATAAAAACTACAAATTGTCCGACAAAAAATGAGCCCCCACACAGCTCAGTAGATATAACCTAGATAGGGAAGAAAAATGAAAACTAAAAAAAAACCTAAAAACCTTCGGTATCCGAAGGGTTAACGAGAATCTGTCACCCACAACCTTGCTATCCAACTGCTTGCATAGACATATAGCTGATTATAATGCTCTTTTTGTCTTGTTAATCTGAGACTATGATAATATGCAGATTAGGCCTTTGGTGCAATGAGGGCGTGACCTTTGCTCTTGTATACAAGCCCTGAAATCCACAGGTGTACGCAGGGAAACCTGTGCGGTCAATCCGCGGCAATTGGTGCGGATTTTACTCTTCCCCCTTTGAAGTGAGTGGAGAAAATCCGGTCAGGAAAAATAAAATAAATTGACATGCTGCGGATTTTAAAATCCTCATCGTAGGTCAAAATCTGCACAGAAAAAAATCTGCATCGTGTGCATGAGAATGTCAAATTCTCATAGAGTACAATGTACACGAACTACGGTGCGGATTTTCCGCAGGCAAATCAGCGCAGAACATCCGTACACAATCCTGATCGTGTGCATTTAGCCTAAGTGTCAGGTGTGCACAGAGCTGTGTTCCTCAGCTTTTGGCCTCATGCACATGTTTTTTGTATTCCGTATACGGAACCATTCATTTCAATAGATCTGCAAAGATCCGTTCAAAGATTATGTCCCATTATTGTCTGCATATCGGACAAGGATAGTACTGTTCTCGTGTGCGAGAGGCCTCTGAAGAGGATGCAGCCCTACTCCTATCCCAGCAGTATGACATGGGATTAACCCTCTGTTTTCCTAGCAGGTAAGAAAAAAGAAAAAGATAAGGAGAGAAAAGAGAAGAAGGAGAAGGATCACTCAAAATCCAAACAGAAGAAGAAGAAAAAGAAGAAGAAGAAAAGTAGGTATTAATATGTGTTCTTATTACCCGCCAGCCCTCTCTGCTTAAAGCGGTATACGAATTTTCAGCATTCCAGCATTCCTTACATTCCTTACATTTTCAATGCATATAAAAGAAAAATGAAACCACTTTGTCATAGGTCTGAATGAAAAAAACTAAAACTATTGTTTTGTTTGCACATTTCCCATCCAAATGTATTTGTTTCCATGGTAACAGGCAACAAACGAATTGCGTAGTCTGATCCTGCAGTTATAAGGAAGGAAGTATAAGACTGCAAGGCTCGCAGGACCGCGCTCCACAGACACAGTACAGGAGTTTTAGGCACATAAAGATAGGAAATCCATTAAATAAGACCCGTTGTAAAGTTGCTTGATTTTTCATATTAGATTAAGCAGGACTATTGACTGGAAAGGTGGACATAGCTTGGAGATAGGACTTGTAGGGTGCATGCAAACGCTGCTCCAAATCCACCTGTGTTATTTCTGGATTTTGATGAGGATTTGCCCCACATCTCCTCCTTTGCATTGCAGAATCAGCACCGCAGGTCAATTTCCACCTGGAAAATTTTGAAAATCTCATCTACTTAGCTGATACTGTATTACGCTGCAGATTTCCTGCACGAATATCCAGTTCGAAAATGTGTGTTAATACTCAGCCAGTGCAGGTACTGGGCAAGTACTGGTTTGAGGCTGTTAGAACTTGTGTGGGGGATGCAGATTGTGGACTATATATTTCCCATTGGTGGTCAGTATGTGCACGTGCCTTCCTATAATAAGAGCTAGGTATTTTATAGGGTTGATACTTCTGCATGTATAGGAAGGTGCAGTCCTCCGTTATTTCTTTAGTAGGAGTTAGTTTTGTTCCAGCACCCTGGAGGCTAGACCTCGGTGAGCCTCTTGACCTGAACTTAAAGAGAATATCGACCCAAAATTGAAAAATTACTGTATTAAAGCAGCCAAAATTTGGCAATTGTGTGTATTTTTGAGCGTTTCTGTGGGTAGAGTATGTGGGATAAGCTGTATAAAAGGACGGATTGTTACAGGACTGATTTCTTCCTTCGACAGAACATTCAGACTATGAAGCGAGCTCCTTGGACTTCTTGGATAGAAGCTCCTCTCCAGTCATCCGCTCGTCCTCCAGCATGACTGCCCCAAACAACACGCTGGCCGTGAAGGACAGCACCTTCCAGTTCCCGTGTGCCATCCTGTCCGTGGATCTTACTGGAGAAAGTAAGCGCAAAACCCCATCCATCAGCT